>NW_027590808.1:0-50000 GCF_964213995.1 Mustelus asterias
CACCCACACACCCCCAACCACACCCCACCCCCCCACCACACCCCACACACACCCCCCCCCCACACACCCCCCCCCCCCCCACGCTCTCCCCCCCCCACACTCTCACCCCCCCCACACACACACACACCCCCACACACCCCCCCACCACCCCCCCACACACACACACACACCCCCACACACCCCCCCACCCACACACACCACACCCCCCCACACACACACCCCCACACACACCACACAACCCCACACACACACACACCCCACACACACACACACCCCACACACACACACACCCCCACACACACACACACACCCACACACACACACACACACCCCCACACACACACACACCCCCACACACACACACACCCCCACACACACACACACCCCACACGCACACACACCCCCACACACACACACCCCCAACACACACACACCCCCACACACACCACCCCCTCACCCACCTCACACACTCCCCCACCCACACACACCCCCACCCCCACACGCTCTCACCCCCCCACACTCTCACCCACCCACACACACACCCCCACAGCCCCCCCACCCACACACACACACCCCCACACCCCCCACCCACACACACCCACACACACACCCCCCCCCACACACACACCCCCCCACACCCCCACCCCCCACGCTCTCACCCCCCCCACACACACACACCCCCACACACACACCCCACCCCCACGCTCTCACCCCCACACACACACACACCCCCACACCCCCCCCCACCCACACACACACACACCCCCACACCCCCCCCACCCACACACACACACACCCCCCCCCACACCCACACACACACCCCCCCCACACACACACCCCCCACACACACACCCCCCCCACACACACCCCCCCACACACACACCCCCCCCCACACACACACCCCCCCACACACACACCCCCCACACACACACCCCCACCCCCCACACACACCCCCACCCCACCCCCCCACACACACCCCCAACCCCCACACACCCCCACCCCCCACACACACCCCCACCACACACCCCCCACACACACCCCCACCCCACACCCCCCACACACACCCCCAACCCCCACACACACCCACCCCCCACACACACCCCCACCCCCCACACACACCCCCACCCCCCACACACACCCCCACCCCCCCCCACACACGCTCTCACCCCCCCCACACGCTCTCACCCCCCACACACGCTCTCACCCCCCACACACGCTCTCACCCCCCACCCACGCTCTCACCCCCCCACGCTCTCACCCCCACACACGCTCTCACCCCCACACACGCTCTCACCCCCCACACACGCTCTCACCCCCCACACACGCTCTCACCCCCCACACACGCTCTCACCCCCCACACACGCTCTCACCCCCCACACACGCTCTCACCCCCCACACACGCTCTCACCCCCCACACACGCTCTCACCCCCCACACACGCTCTCACCCCCCACACACGCTCTCACCCCCCACACACGCTCTCACCCCCCACACACGCTCTCACCCCCCACACACGCTCTCACCCCCCACACACGCTCTCACCCCCCACACACGCTCTCACCCCCCCACACACGCTCTCACCCCCCACACACGCTCTCACCCCCCACACGCTCTCACCCCCACACACGCTCTCACCCCCACACACGCTCTCACCCCCCACACCACCTTCCCCCCCCCACCGCTCTCACCCCCCCCACGCTCTCACCCCCCCCACCGCTCTCACCCCCCCCACGCTCTCACCCCCCACGCTCTCACCCCCCCCACGCTCTCACCCCCCCCACGCTCTCACCCCCCCCACGCTCTCACCCCCCCCACGCTCTCACCCCCCCCACGCTCTCACCCCCCCACACACACACCCCCCCACCCCCCCCCCCACACACACACCCCCACCCCCACCCCCCCCCCCACACACCCCCCACACACACACCCCCACACCCCCCCCCACCCCCCACACCCCCCCCCACCCTCCACACACACACCCCCACACCCCCCCCACCCCCCACACACACCCCCACACCCCCCCCCACCCCCCACACACACCCCCACCCCCCCACACACAACCCCACACACACACACCCCCCCCGCACACACTCCCCCCGCACACACACACACACTCCCCCCGCACACACACACACACTCCCCCCGCACACACACACACACTCCCCCCGCACACACACACACACTCCCCCCGCACACACACACACTCCCCCCGCACACACACACACCCCCACTCCCCCCGCACACATACACACACCCACTCCCCCGCACACATACACACACCCACTCCCCCCGCACACATACACACACCCCCTGCACACACACACACTCCCCCCGCACACACACACACTCCCCCTGCACACACACACACTCCTCCCGCACACACACACACTCCCCCCGCACACACACACACCCCCACTCCCCCCGCACACATACACACACCCACTCCCCCCGCACACACACACACTCCCCCCGCACACACACACACACTCCCCCCGCACACACACACACACACCCCACCCACCCACCTACCCACACATGCCCCCACACCTGCCCATCCACACTTACACAACAGACACATACACAACAAAGTCACACACAACACACAGAAATACTCTCACATACAATTCACACTCACACCCGGACATCAGTTAACACTTATCCTTGCACAACTATTCACACTGAACTGCACACTTGCTCACAACCACACGTCTATCCACACACACACCCAGTCACACGCAGTCACAGGGTGTGTGCTGTGTGTTACTGGTCGAACCCGCTGTGCTAAATTCCAATGGAGAAGTTGATGGGTGTAAAAGCAGGCCGTGCCGCTAAGTTGTTGTTAAATTCCAATTGGTTCATTCACGCCCTTTCGGGCAGAAACCCTGCCCTCCTCACCCAGTCTGGGGTGAGAGAGGCCCCGGCTTCACTCTTCATGTTGAGGTTTTAATTGTATCAAAGCTGCTGGTGATTGACTCAGTGTTCGACACAGCCAGGGCAGGCGGCAAAAACACCAGGCTAAACCCCACACCGGGCTAAACCCCCACACCGGGCTAACCCCCACACCGGGCTAAACCCCACACCGGGCTAAACCCCCACACTGGGCTAACCCCCACACCGGGCTAAACCCCACACCGGGCTAAACCCCCACACCGGGCTAAACCCCCACACTGGGCTAAACCTCACACCGGGCTAAACCCCACACCAGGCTAACCCCCACACCGGGCTAACCCCCACACCGGGCTAACCCCCACACCGGGCTAAACCCCCACACCGGGCTAACCCCCACACCGGGCTAACCCCCACACCGGGCTAACCCCCACACCGGGCTAACCCCCACACCGGGCTAACCCCCACACCGGGCTAACCCCCACACCGGGCTAAACCCCACACCGGGCTAAACCCCACACCGGGCTAAACCCCACACCTCAAACCATCAACTTCACTGTGGTTCCTGTTCCCTCAGCAGGGCTGAGAGTGAGAGTGAGTTCATCACAATCTCTGCAAACACCCAGTCTCTGTAAAGAGTTCCAAAATTAAAAACATTTAAAATTACAGCCCCCAGTCCAGCTCTTACCCTGGGTTAGTCTCTCTCCCTCCCTGGGTTAGTCTCCCTCTCACCCTGGGTTAGTCTCTCCCTCACCCTGGGTTAGTCTCCCTCTCACCCTGGGCTAGTCTCCCCCTCACCCTGGGCTAGTCTCCCTCTTACCCTGGGTTAGTCTCTCCCTCACCCTGGGTTAGTCTCCCTCTCACCCTGGGTTAGTCTCCCCCTCACCCTGGGCTAGTCTCCCCCTCACCCTGGGCTAGTCTCCCTCTTACCCTGGGTTAGTCTCTCTCTCCCTCTCTCCGCTGCTCCAATCTCTTTCAGTTTCACTTTCACAGTTTCTCTCAGATTCCCGATGTGGGTTGGTCTAAACACAAACAGCTTTGACAGAGTTTCCCTTGACTGAGTCACAGTCTGTGTGTCTGTCTCTGCGACAGGGGAGTGGCCACAGGCTCAGTGACAGTGTCGCACCCCTGCGGTGAATCCAGCCTCAGGACAGAGGCGACTCTACAAGTGCCCCCATCCCAACCCAACCCTCACCCCCAGTCCAAGCCCCCCGCAACCTTAACCCACGCCCACCCCACTCCATTAACTCATCCCCAACATCACCTCCCCCAGCTAAACTTGTGGGTGAGGTTCATACCACGTAAAATAACAATACAGGATAATTCACAACATGTAAAGGACTGGACACAGCATGGGCGCCAGGACAGAGGGGCACCAGGAGGGGGGCAGAGGGGCAAGCTGCTGTCTGGTGGTGACACAGTGGTCAGCACTGCTGCCTCACAGCGCCAAGGACCCGGGTTCGATTCCCGGCTTGGGTCACTGTCTGTGTGGAGTTTGCACGTTCTCCCCGTGTCTGCGTGGGTTTCCTCCGGCTGCTCCGGTTTCCTCCCACAGTCCAAGGATGTGCCGGTTAGGGTGCATTGACCCAAACAGGCACCGGAGTGTGGCGACTAGGGGATTTTCACAGTAACTTCATTGCAGTGTTAATGTCAGCCTTACTTGTGACACTAATTAACTTTAGAGAAAAGGCAGATTGTGTAGTTTGTATTTTTTTAATCAATGATTATAACAGAAAGACTCAAATACTAATAAACAACAACATCTATAAAACACAACTCAGAGATATTGCAAAGATTTAAAAACATTCACATAACAGTCAGTTTGATAAAACGAGAGAATCTCCCAGACTGAAAGCAACAAGAGGGCAATCCGGATCGGGAGAGAGAGGGCAATCCGGATCGGGAGAGAGAGGGCAATCCGGATCGGGAGAGAGAGGGCAATCCGGATCGGCAGAGAGAGGGCAATCCGGATCGGCAGAGAGAGGGCAATCCGGATCGGCAGAGAGAGGGCAATCCGGATCGGCAGAGAGAGGGCAATCCGGATCGGCAGAGAGGGCAATCCGGATCGGCAGAGAGGGCAATCCGGATCGGCAGAGAGGGCAATCCGGATCGGCAGAGAGGGCAATCCGGATCGGGAGAGAGGGCAATCCTGGCACCTCCCCTCCCCGCCCTCTGACACCCCCACCCTCACCCTCTGACCCCCCCACCCTCATCCCCACCTCCCCCCGCCCTCTGACACCCCCACCCTCTGACACCCTCACCCCCTCACCCTCACCCCCGCCCTCTGACCCCCCCCACCCTCATCCCCAACTCCCCCCGCCCTCTGACACCCCCACCCCCGATACCCTCACACTCACCCCCCCCCACCCTCACCCCCACCCACCCTCTGATACCCCCACCCTCACCCGGTCAGGAGAGTACACAGAGCACAGAACAGCAATGATGGGCTGAATGGCCTCTCTTGTTCCTGCTGGATTAAACAGAAAGAATCCAATGGGGTCTGGTGACAATTTGCATTCCTCGTGTCCCTCAATTCCGGAAGATTCTCTCCCCCCACCCCCCCTGGCTATTCCCGCCTCTGTCCATCTCCGGCTCCAAGCAGCTGTTCCTGGTTTTTTCTGGGGATCAGTTTAAACCAGCTGTGGCAACTGGAACCAGTGAGGGAACGTTGGAGATGATTCTGTCCATCGTCACCCGCGGAAACGGTGATGATAAATCGGAATCACAACCTGGATCTCACCGGAGATCACACAGCCACAAAAACACCTGGATAAAAACACGGCCCAGTGAGGGACACGGGCTGGTCACACAGCGGGAAAGGAAGGTCCAGGCGCCAGCTCAATTAACATTCAGGCCCTCGAGCCTGTTACACAGGAACAGGAGGAGGCCATTCAGCCCCTCGAGCCTGTTACACAGGAACAGGAGGAGGCCATTCAGCCCCTCGAGCCTGTTACACAGGAACAGGAGGAGGCCATTCAGCCCCTCGAGCCTGTTACACAGGAACAGGAGGAGGCCATTCAGCCCCTCGAGCCTGTTACACAGGAACAGGAGGAGGCCATTCAGCCCCTCGAGCCTGTTACACAGGAACAGGAGGAGGCCATTCAGCCCCTCGAGCCTGTTGCACAGGAACAGGAGGAGGCCATTCAGCCCCTCGAGCCTGTTACACAGGAACAGGAGGAGGCCATTCAGCCCCTCAAGCCTGTTACACAGGAACAAGAGGAGGCCATTCAGCCCCTCGAGCCTGTTACACAGGAACAGGAGGAGGCCATTCAGCCCCTCGAGCCTGTTACACAGGAACAGGAGGAGGCCATTCAGCCCCTCGAGCCTGTTACACAGGAACAAGAGGAGGCCATTCAGCCCCTCGAGCCTGTTACACAGGAACAGGAGGAGGCCATTCAGCCCCTCGAGCCTGTTACACAGGAACAGGAGGAGGCCATTCAGCCCCTCGAGCCTGTTACACAGGAACAGGAAAAGGCCATTCAGCCCCTCGAGCCTGTTACACAGGAACAGGAGGAGGCCATTCAGCCCCTCGAGCCTGTTACACAGGAACAGGAGGAGGCCATTCAGCCCCTCGAGCCTGTTACACAGGAACAGGAGAAGGCCATTCAGCCCCTCGAGCCTGTTACACCATTCAATCCGATGATGGCTAATCTCCACCGTCTCATGCTATCCCCATGTCCCTTAGTTCCCCGACTGCCAGAAACCTCTCAATCTCTGTCCTGAATATAATCACGGATTATTTGTAATGAAGATATTTCTATCTCAGTTTGAGATGACTGAACCATTACTCTCAGATGGTGACCTGCGTCCGAGATTCCCGCTCCAGGGAAAACAACCTCTCAGGATCCACCCTGGGAAAACTCTCGGAAAACCTCAACATCAACTCTTTAAAACTTGTGAAATGCAAGCCCAGTGTCTCCTCATAGGACAACCCCCCCCCCGCCCCACCCCACCTCCCTCATGAGAAATAACCTCAGGAAGCTTTGCTCCTCTGTGGGCAAGGTAAAGAAACCAAATACACGGAGAGGAGCTACAGAGCAGCTGTGATCTCCCAGAAAGGTGGATCAGGCCCCAGGGGCTGAATGGCCTCCTCATGTTCCTGTATAGCAGGCTTGAGGGGCTGAATGGCCTCCTCATGTTCCTGTGTAGCAGGCTCGAGGGGCTGAATGGCCTCCTCATGTTCCTGTGTAACAGGCTTGAGGGGCTGAATGGCCTCCTCCTGTTCTTATGTGCCTCTCAGACTTGGCTGTGGAATTCCCCTCCTGGTCGAATAGCCAATGTCTGGAATGATCTTCCCAGAGCCTGTCCATCGCCTGTGGAACTGAACTCGAGCAACGAAAGATCCAAGGAAGTAAACACCCCACAACGAGAGGACGGATTCGCACCGAGATTGTAAAACGCTGGAATAGGAGGCAGAAACACACAGGGGACAGGGAGAGAGATCACAGAGCAGACAGTGGGTGTGACAGAGAGGGAGAGAGAGAAAGAGAGAGAGACATCAGAAGGAAACCAAGAGAGTGGGAGAGGGCCAGAGAGAGAGAGAGAGAGAGTTACAGATCAGAGAGTGGGCGTGAGAGAGAGAGAGCAGGGGAAGGAGACAGACAAGAGTGGGAGAGGGCCAGAGAGAGAGAGATAAAGGATGATAGTGGAGATGGAGAGATGGTGAAGGAGACAGTCAGATTCAGGATGCAGACAGGGGTCAGGAGTTTAGCCAACTGATTCAATTTGTTTGGTTTAATCTGGGACACACAAGTGATAATATTCCTGTAAAGCACATTGGCGATAATAAAATAATGATTTTTTAAAATTTGGGAGTGTTATAATGAAGAGTGTAACTGTCACCAGTAACTAACCAGTAACCCCTGCCCCCTGACCTAGTGACCTCAGGATGTGCCTTCTTCATGAGCCATTCGTGAGGAAGTAAACATTGGAGTTCTGGAAATGGTGTTGCTTTTCAGATCTGAAGCTGAATGGACAGCGGCAAAGCACCAAGTGCAGCCCCCACGGACAGGGGCAGCCCCCACGGACAGGGGCAGCCCCCACGGACAGGGGCAGCCCCAGGGCAGCCCCCACGGACAGGGGCAGCCCCCACGGACAGGGGCAGCCCCCACGGACAGGGGCAGCCCCCACGGACAGGGGCAGCCCCCACGGACAGGGGCAGCCCCCACGGACAGGGGCAGCCCCAGGGCAGCCCCCAGGGACAGGGGCAGCCCTGATGGGGAGGTTACACCAGGGTCTATGGCCACATTCCCATCACTCCGCATTCTCCCAGAATCCAGCCCTCACTGGCACCAGGATAACACTCCGGGAGCCAGGAGATCCGGGAGCCGTGCTGACGCGGTCCCAGCTCCTTGTGCTTGTTTCTGGTACAACCGCAATACAGACAGGACTAAAGACAAGACAGGCCGATTGATAGTCAGGGTGGGTGCAGAGGTGGAGTGAGGCCACTACTGTTGCCGTGGGCGATAAAGTGAGGCACGTGATCCAGCGATCGGGCAGTCAACATGTGTCTGAGTCTCCCTGAGCCAGGCTGTCACGTGACATTTCCATTCCATTCACAATCTCCAGCGGATTGCCCGCACATCCTGGCTGGATCTGAAAAACAGACACACAGTCATACTAAACCTTTCACAAACTCAGCACTGACCCTCCGACAGTGCGGCACTCCCTCAGTACTGACCCTCTGACAGTGCGGCACTCCCTCAGCACTGACCCTCTGACAGTGCGGCACTCCCTCAGCACTGACCCTCTGACAGTGCGGCACTCCCTCAGCACTGGCCCTCTGACAGTGCGGCACTCCCTCAGTACTGACCCTCTGACAGTGCGGCACTCCCTCAGTACTGACCCTCTGACAGTGCGGCACTCCCTCAGTACTGACCCTCTGGCAGTGCGGCACTCCCTCAGCACTGACCCTCTGACAGTGCGGCACTCCCTCAGTACTGACCCTCTGACAGTGCGGCACTCCCTCAGTACTGAACCTCCGACAGTGCGGCACTCCCTCAGTACTGACCCTCCGACAGTGCGGCACTCCCTCAGTACTGACCCTCCGACAGTGCGGCACTCCCTCAGTACTGACCCTCTGACCCTCCCGCAGTACTGACCCTCCCTCAGCACTGACCCTTTGACAGTGCAGCACTCCCTCAGCACTGAACCTCCGACAGTGCAGCACTCCCTCAGCACTGAACCTCCGACAGTGCGGCACTCCCTCAGCACTGAACCTCCGACAGTGCGGCACTCCCTCAGCACTGAACCTCCGACAGTGCGGCACTCCCTCAGTACTGACCCTCTGACCCTCCCGCAGTACTGACCCTTTGACAGTGCAGCACTCCCTCAGCACCGACCCTCCCTCAGTACTGACCCTTCGACAGTGCAGCACTCCCTCAGTACTGACCCTCTGACAGTGCGGCACTCCCTCAGTACTGACCCTCTGACAGTGCGGCACTCCCTCAGTACTGACCCTCTGACAGTGCGGCACTCCCTCAGTACTGACCCTCTGACAGTGCGGCACTCCCTCGGTACTGACCCTCTGACAGTGCGGCACTCCCTCAGCACTGACCCTCTGACAGTGCGGCACTCCCTCAGCACTGACCCTCTGACAGTGCGGCACTCCCTCAGTACTGACCCTCTGACAGTGCGGCACTCCCTCAGCACTGACCTGGGGTTAGATACAGAGTAAAGCTCCCTCTACACTGTCCCCATCAAACACTCCCAGGACAGGTACAGCACGGGGTTAGATACAGAGTAAAGCTCTCTCTACACTGTCCCCATCAAACACTCCCAGGACAGGTACAGCACGGGGTTAGATACAGAGTAAAGCACTCCCAGGACAGATACAATGCACCTGTAAGAATTTTCCATCCTCTCATTTAGATGCGGTGTGGTTAGTGGCACTGAGCGATTACCTGGAACGTGCTGCTAACTCCCACAATAGACTCCAAGTTGCTGCTGTAATAGCAGAGGAGAAATTCTCCCCCGTCTCTGGGGACCTCTTCACCATTCAGATAGACCTGGAAGAGACAGTGATGTCGGTGTGTCTGAGCAGGAGGAACGGCACAGAGATCAGTCACAGTGCATCGAAAATGCTCCAGTTACATTGGGCTGCTGTGTGCGTGTGTGAGCGAGACAGTTCAGAGCAGAGTCGTGTATAAAACTGGAGATCGCACTTGGAATCCTGTGAACAGTTTCTAATCTGCATATTGGGAATGGATAGAGGCTGTGGACAGGGTGTAAAAACAGTCGCACCCAGACTGAGAGATTGAACAGACTGAGTCACAGAGATTTACAGCATGGAAACAGGCCCTTCGGCCCAACCCGGCCATGTCGTCCTCTTTTTTAAACCCCTAAACTCATCCCAATTGCCTGCATTTGGCCCATGGGGGGGGGAAGGGGTGGAGGGAAGAGGGGCGAGTGGCCTAGGGCAGGGGGTGTGGCCTAGGGCAGGGGGTGTGGCCTAGGGCAGGGGGTGTGGCCTAGGGCAGGGGGTGTGGCCTGCCAAGAAAGTGTAAAACAGATTTGTATACTTGCTTCATTTCTGATTCGTTGTTATTTTGGAGATTGGAAATACAGCTGTTGGACGGGGCTGGGAAGTTAAAGGTCAGAGGTCGGATAGTGAGGGTTACGGTCAGGCAGAGGTCACTCGCTCCTTACCTGGTAAATGCCATCATTGACCATCAGCTCATCGTCCTTCACCCAGAGATACGTCACATAGTCACTCTGACAGCGGAACCCAACCTGTAACGACACGCAGAGTCAGCGACACCCCCACCTCACCTCCCTCGCACTCCCCCCGCCCCCCCTCCTCCACCCCAGTCCCTCCCCATGGAGGGACCACCCCCGCTCACAACAACAACAACTTGCATTGACAGCGCACTGAGAGAGCGCCAAGATACTTCACACATTGTTGAAGGTGCTTCTTCTGCTCTGTGACAGAGTTAACTAATTAGCCCCACTGCCCCCCGCCTGCACAACACCTCCCCCGCCCCCCAAAAACACATTGTCCATTAATAATCTATCCAATCCACTGTGAATGTTCTGATTGGACCTGCTTCCTCTGCCCTTTCAGGCAGCGCCTTCCAGATCGCTCATCCCAAAACCATAAAATCCCACCCGAGCTCAATGGACCTTCCCAATGTCCGCCCCTCGCCCGCTCCGATTCCCGTGGCACACAGTACGGTAAAATTCCGGTCACACTGTACAAACAAACCCCCCGCCCCCCTCTGCTTCGTTTGTTAACTTTATTAAACTGGGTTACTGACCTTCCTCTCTTTACAAACTCTATCAAATCCCTACAGTGCAGAAGGAGGCCATTCGGCCCATCGGGTCTGCACTGACTCTCTGATAGAGTATCTTACCCAGGACCCCTCATCCCACACAATACCACGGCCAATTGACCTGACCAGACTGTGGGGGGAAACCGGAGCACCCAAAGGAAACCCACGCAGACACGGGGAGAACGTGCAGACTCCCACAGACAGTGACCCAAGCCGGGAATCGAACCCGGGTCCCTGGCGCTGTGAGGCGGCAGTGCTGCCCCCTGTGGCCAGCTATGATCTTGAACACTTCCACTAAATCTTCCTTTAACTTTCCCTGCTCCAAAGGTGTCCTCTGGGATAAGTAGCTGAAGCTTTGACAGTGTGGGACACGCACTGAACACCATCCTAGTTTCATTCTTTCACCGGATGTCACTGGCTAGGCCCAGCATTTATTGCCCATCCCTAATTGCCCCTTGAGAAAGTGATGGGGAGCGGTGTTCTTGGACCACTACAGTCCACATGGTGTAGGTACACCCACAGTGCTGTTAGGGAGGGGGTTCCAGGATTTCCACGTATCTGCTGCCCTTGTCCTTCTAGATGGAAGTGGTCGTGGGTTTGGAAGGTGCTGTTCAAGGATCTTTGGTGAATTGCTGCAGTGCATCTTGTAGATGGTACACACTGCTGCTACTGAGCGTCGATGCGGAGGGAGTGGATGTTTGTGGATGGGGGGCCAATCAAGCGGGGCTGCTTTGTCCTGGATGGTGTCAAGCTTCTTGAGTGTTGTTAGAGCTGCACCCATCCAGGCAAGTGGGGGGTATTCCATCACACTCCTGACTGTGCCTTGTAGATGGTGGACAGGCTTTGGGGAGTCAGGAGGTGAGTTACTCGCCGCAGGATTCCCAGCCTCTGACCTGCTCTTGCAGCCACTGTGTTTATGTGGTGAGTCCAGTTGAGTTTCTGGTCAATGGTAACCCCAAGGATGTTGACAGTGGGGGAATCAGTGATGGTTACACCATTGAGTGTCAAGGGGCGGGGGTTAGAGTGTCTCTTATTGGTGATGGTCATTGCCTGGCATTTGTGTGGCACGAATGTTACTGCCGCTTGTCAGCCCAAACCTGGATATTATCCAGGTCTTGCTGCATTTGGATACGGACTGCTTCAGTATCCGAGGAGTTGTGAATGGTGCTGAACATTGTGCAGTCATCAGCTCCACTTCTGACCTTATGATGGAGGGAAGGTGATTGGTGAAGCAGCTGAGGATGGTTGGGTCGAGGACACTGACCCTGAGGGACTCCTGCAGAGATGTCCTGGAGCTGAGATGATTGACCTCCAACCACCACAACCATCTTCCTTTGTGCCGGGGATGACTACAACCAGTGAAGAGTTTCCCCCAAATCCCATTGATTTCAGTTTTGCTCGGGCTCCTTGATGCCACACTCGGCCGAATGCTGCCTTGATGTTAAGTGCTGTCACTCTCACCTCGCCTCTGGAATTCAGCTCTTTTGTCCATGTGTGAACCAAGGCTGTAATGAGGTCAGGAGCTGAGTGACCCTGGCGTGACCCTGAGTGACCCTGGTGAAACCCAAACTGGGCGTCACTGAGCAGGTTATTGCTGAGCAGGTGCTGCTTGATAGCGCTGTTGATAACCCTTTCCATCGCTTTACTGATGGTCGAGAGTAGACTGATTGGGCGGTAATTGGCCGGGTTGGATTTGTCCTGCTTTTTGTACCAGGAACTACCTGGGCAATTTTCCACATTGTCGGGTAGACGCCAGAGTTGTAGCTGTACTGGATGTTAGTAAAGGGAAATCTGTAGGGTCAACAGGGCTGAGGACAAGTCTGGATATTGTCCAGGTCTTGCTGCGTTTGGACACAGATTGTTGCAGTCTCTGAGTGGCGGCAAATGGCGCAGGTTATTGGCAGAGGCAATGTCACGACGCTGGCACTGAACTGAATTGAACCAATCCTGAAAGTATAACTTGTTGTCCTGACCAATTACAAGACAAAAATCTTCAAAAAATAACAAGACTTTTTACAGCAGCGATCATCATTGTCACCTACGTTCCTTGTGAGGAGGGAGATGGGAATGAAGGTGGGCATGGGGGGGTTGGGGGGGAAGAGGAGGTGCGAGGGGGTTGGGGAAATGGGTTACGTTTTTAAGACGTTACCTTGTACAGCCCGATCCAGTCCCAGGTGCTGCTGGGATACTCGTCCAGCATGCAATAGGAGATGACAGCATCGCATCCGGGAATCCATTCCCCTTCAGGCAGCAACTCCACCAGAGCCCGAGTGATCGTCTTCTCAAACTGGGGACAAGATAGAGACAAACATCAACAACACCCAATCTCCCCCCAAAACATAAACCCCATCCTAATCCCCCCCACCTCCCCGACACACTGACCCCACCCCCAATACACTGACCCCACCCCAATCCCCTCCCAACACCCTGACCCCACCCCAATCCCCCCCGACATCCTGACCCCACGCCAATCCCCCCCCCGACACACTGACCCCACCCCCAATCACCCCCGACACACTGACCCCACCCCAATCCCCCCCCGACACACTGACCCCACCCCCAATCACCCCCGACACACTGACCCCACGCCAATCCCCCCCCCCGACACACTGACCCCACCCCAAACCCCCCCTGACACTGTCCCCACCCCAATCCCCCCGACACACTGACCCCACCCCAAACCAGTAAAGCATTGACCCGTTGCACCCAGCGGAATATCCACATCACTAATCCAGGTTGGCCAACTGGAAACCATTTGTCTGCTAGGACAGAGGCCCCATAAACATCCTCTCATGTCTTACTGGTTAAAACATTTAACCATCACGGGGATCCGGACAGGGGATATACACTCTGGGTCAAAGTCATGTTACAGGGACATCTGGCCTGTGTATCCAGTAATACCGCTTTACTGCACCAGAAAACGCGATGTTATTTTACCACAGAGAAAAGGCTCTGTCCAGACTGAATATCTGGCCCCATCTTCACTGCTTCTGTTGGATATTCTGTACCATTTGTCCGCAGGACTGAATCATCGCTGCATTTATCACCTAGTGTTGAGTCACCTCTACTGGAAAAGTGAATTATACAGCATCAGTTTTCAGCCTGCCAAACTCCGTGAAGGATCTCGCTCACTGGACTGAATTCTTGACTCTGGCCTCTCATAAAACAATCGTCCTTTTCTTTGTGATCTTTGTTCTGAAAATCTTTCCGTCTCGATCCCCCCTCATGGTTTTTATGAGCGTAAAGGAGGCAACTTTGCTACCCTCCTCCCGTGTTTGAGTCCGTGAAAATAAACTAACCCTTTGAGTTTGCTATGGGCTATTACTAAAAATTGGATCAGATAAAACCTGTGGGGTTGGGAAATACGCTATGGCTTAGAAAGGAGAAAGCAAATCAAAATACCTTTCTGCTTCGAGACAAATTGCTGTTTAAATTAACCCCTCGCCTGTCTGTAACGCCTGCCTCAGAGAGAGCGTGACCGAGGTGTGGTTAGGGGGAAGACACGGGGACGGAGGGACGAGGGGGAAATGCAAGGATGGAGGGACGAGGGGGGGGGGGTGGAGAGAGACGCGAGGATGGAGGGATGAGGGGGAAACACGAGGATGGAGGGACGCAGGGGGAGAGACGCGAGGATGAGACGTGGGGACGGAGGGGGAGAACGTGGGAACAGCGGGGGGGGCCATTGGGATTGAAACTCTTACGCTGGCAGGATTCCGCCACCCATTCCTGAGGTTTCATTAGTGAAGCAGCAACATTCTGTCAGCTGGGTGCTGTCGGGTTATCCACCCTCTGGAGTCTCCAGAGTTGAGGGTTAATCTCCCGGGAATGCTGCAAGGGCAGGATTCCTCCCCATTCGCTGAATAATTCTCTTCATTCATGATAAAGTTATTGGAAATGAGAGTTTGAAAAAAAAGACCAATTGATTGGATGGAGTGGCTGGAAACATGATATCACAGAATTCCTACAGTGCAGAAGAGGCTATTCGGCCCATTGATTCTGCCCCAACTCTCTGAAAGAGCATCTCACCCAGACCCAATCCCCCTCCCCAACTCTGCAACCCCACAAATTTAGCATGGCCAATCCCCTAACCCGCACATCTTTGGACTGTGGGAGGAAACCGGAGCACCCGGAGGAAACCCACGCCGACACAGGGAGCATGTGCAAACTCCACACAGACAGTGACCCAAGGCCGGGAACTGAACCCGGCTCCCTGGCGCTGTGAGGCAGCAGCGCTAACCACTGTGCCACCGTGTTGTTCAAACTTCCAAGAACATCCGATCAGAGTTGGTAACCTGGTCTGGCAGTAGGTGCACCCTTCTGAAGAGCCCTCTGGTTCAGCACCATTAGTATCCAATCCCCCTGGCCCTCACCTCCAGGCAGAAGGTTCCCAGCACTGGTTTGTGGTCGCTGATCCCATACTCCATCTGGCTGTCGTAGGTATTTAGAATCACGTTGATTGGTTTGTTGGAATGTGATGTTTGAGCCTCAGTCTCTCCGGCCTGGGAACAGTCTTTAACCTTCCAGAGAATCCGGTCTGTCCACGCCGGTTTCCGTTTCTTCCCACTGGGCGGGAGAAGGAGTAACAACAGGTCAGAAGCAAAAAGGGAGCGGGATCCGAGGGGGGGAACTTGGTCAGAGTGGAGTGTTGGAAAATGGGTGAGTGGCACTAAGGGGGCTACGCTTGGTTTCACATTAACTGAAGATGTGACGGAGTAGAGGGTGAGAGGAATGATTTGATCAGTTGGGGGGACCCAGATAAAGACTCACAATCTAACAATGAGAGTGGTGGTTTTTGGCAGTGTGAATGGGAAGCACATTTCACACAAAGCGGAACTGGAAAACTGGAACTCTCAACCTCGACGGGATGCGGGTCCACTGAAACTCTCAACACCGAGGATACCAGAGGGGCTGGAGCCAATGGAAATGGGGTTGAGGTACAGATCTGCCTGGATCTAACTGATTGGTGGTACAGGCTCGAAGGGCTGAATGGCCTTCTCTGGTTCATTCGAACATATGAGGAGTAGGCCATTCAGCCCATCGAGCCTGCTCCCCCATTTAACCCTGATCATGGCTGACCTTCTACCTCAGTGCTACCTTCCTGCACTATCCCCATATCCCTTCATTCCGATAGGACCCTCACCCCTCCTGCTCGCCACGGTCGGGTCACTTTCCCGACTGGCTTTTTGTACCTTACAGAAGGTAAATTTATTGCAAACCATGTATTAATTTTTAATTATTATCCAGTTGCCTGTTGTGCTGTTTAATATATTTCTCCAATCTACCTTTGCTCTCAGAACTTTGTAGTTTCCTTTGTTTAAAGTTCCAAGTTTCAGATAATCACTTTCCTGTAAAATGCTCAATCTTCCCGAGAGCCAGCGCTGCAGCGAGATTATTTATCAACCCTTTCCCATTCACAATACAAAATTTAAATAGTCTGTTCTCGAGTCAGTTCCTCAACGTTCTGGAACACACTCCAGGAATTCATCCTGTGTGTAGTGGTGTTGATGAGGGTCACTCAGTCTAGATGTAGACACATGTAACCCAGTGAGGACCATGTTCCCCTGTTACACACACCTCGAATTGCTGATTTATAATTCACCCAATCTAGTGGCCATTAAACAACTCCTGCCAAGCTTTGCTGCCTCTTCCTGTTTCTACATCAGGATCTTACTTTATAGTTTATTTATTTATTAGGGTCACAAGTCGGCTTACATTAACACTGCAATGAAGTTACTGTGAAAAATCCCCTAGTCGCCACACTCCGGCGCCTGTTCGGGGACACCGAGGGAGAATTTAGCGTGGTCAATGCACCCTAACCAGCACATCTTTGGAGTGTGGGAGTAAACCAGAGCACCCGGAGGAAACCCACGCAGACACGGGGAGAACGTGCAGACTCCACACAGACAGTGACCCAAGGCCGGGGATTGAACCCGGGTCCCTGGCGCTGTGCCGCCCCCTGTGCCACCGATCCGATTGCCACTCTTACCAATGTACTGGCACCACCCTTCATTAGCACCCATCCTCCCTAAGCACTGACTGACTGGGCGGCACGGTAGCACAGTGGTCAGCACTGCTGCTTCACAGCTCCAGGGTCCCGGGTTCGATTCCCGGCTCGGGTCACTGTCTGTGTGGAGTTTGCACATTCTCCTCGTGTCTGCGTGGGTTTACTCCGGGTGCTCCGGTTTCCTCCCACAGTCCAAAGATGTGCGGGTTAGGTTGATTGGCCAGGTTAAAAATTGCCCCTTAGAGTCCTGGGATGCGTAGGTTAGAGGGATTAGCTGGTAAATATGTGGGGGTAGGGCCTGGGTGGGAATGTGGTCGGTGCGGGCTCGATGGGCTGAATGGCCTTCTGCACTGTAGGGTTTCTATGATTCTATGAGCTGTCAGTCCCCTTGTTCACCCTGCAGTCCGCAGTAACAATCAGGGTGATAGCTTTTGGTGTTAATTCAGCTACCTTGTTGTGAATGCTGTGTGCATTCCGATAGGGGAACAATGGGGCAGGCTGGAGGGGCTGAATGGTCTTCCCCTGTTCCTATGAAACGGGTTCGAGGGGCTGAATGGCCTCATCTCGCTCCTGTGGACTTGGCTCAAGAGACTAAAAGGATGCCGGTTCCTGTGTCTACAACCAGGGATTGGAGGAACATGGAGCCAATGGGAAAATGAGTCAAGTTACCTGGTGTCATAATGTGTGGAGTCCAGGTTGAATTTGTACGTGGGTTTGAACAGGAGCTGTCCCTCCAGGAACCCACTCAGGATCGGTTCCGTCTTCTTAGCCCGGTTCAGCTTTTGGGAACAGGAACCAAGTGAAAGCAGTGGAATTGCACGGAATACCAAACACACGCATCCAGCCATGCCGGACACACGCCAAACACACGCACCCCAGCCCATGCCCCGCACACGCACCCCAGCCCACTCCCCACACATGCATCCAGCCACACCCCGCACACACCATACACACACACTGTGTGGGAGCTTTACTCTGTATCTAACCCCGTGCTGTACCTGTCCTGGGAGTGTTTGATGGGGACAGTGCAGAGGGAGCTTTACTCTGTATCTAACCCCGTGCTGTACCTGTCCTGGGAGTGTTTGATGGGGACAGTGCAGAGGGAGCTTTACTCTGTATCTAACCCCGTGCTGTACCTGTCCTGGGAGTGTTTGATGGGGACAGTGTAGAGGGAGCTTTACTCTGTATCTAACCCCGTGCTGTACCTGTCCTGGGAGTGTTTGATGGGGACAGTGTAGAGGGAGCTTTACTTTGTATCTAACCCCATGCTGTACCTGTCCTGGGAGTGTTTGATGGGGACAGTGTAGAGGGAGCTTTACTTTGTATCTAACCCCATGCTGTACCTGTCCTGGGAGTGTTTGATGGGGACAGTGTAGAGGGAGCTTTACTTTGTATCTCACCCCGTGCTGTACCTGTCCTGGGAGTGTTTGATGGGGACAGTGTAGAGGGAGCTTTACTCTGTATCTAACCCCGTGCTGTACCTGGCCTGGGAGTGTTTGATGGGGGACAGTGTAGAGGGAGCTTTACTCTGTATCTAACCCCGTGCTGTACCTGTCCTGGGAGTGTTTGAGGTGGAGATGCCGGCGTTGGACTGGGGTGAACACAGTAAGAGTTTTAACAACACCAGGTTAAAGTCCAACAGGTTTATTTGGTAGCAAATACCATTAGCTTTCGGAGCGCTGCTCCTTCGTCAGATGGAGTGGAAATGTAGAGGGAGCTTTACTCTGTATCTGACCCCGTGCTGTACCTATCCTGGGAGTGTTTGATGGGGACAGGGTAGAGGGAGCTTTACTCTGTATCTAACCCCGTGCTGTACCTGTCCTGGGAGTGTTTGATGGGGGACAGGTTACTCTGTATCTAATCCTGTTAAATGTGTATAAAAGCCAAGAGAATCACAAGTGGCTTTTCCACTCTTGGGCTTTGAGATCTTTGCCCTCGCCCTTTGACCCTAAACCTCACCTGGTCCTTGTCCCACAGCAGGTGGCAGCGGTTCTTGGTGATGGATTCCCGGATGAAGTGCAGTCCATGATCGTCAATGCGGAAGTTGAGATCCCCGAACCAGAAGACCAGGCTGTGGGGGGGTGATACACGTTAGTGACGGGAAAACAGCCAATGCCAGCACAGCTCCAGAGGCATCAGCAATCGCAATCCAGCTCCATGGTGTTGCCCTTCACTCCCACTGCTCAGTCTCACAGGAATGGAGTACTGATCAATCGCTGCTCAGCTGGCCCTCGAGTAGTGGTATTGTCACAGGACTGGTGACCCAGAGGCCCAGTGGACATGGGTTCAAATCTCACCGCACCAAATTGTGGAATTTAAAATCAATTAATAAACGGAATTGAAACGTAGGGTGGAATTCTCCCAAAAAATTCAAAGTGCTGAATTTGCGGGACAACTGGAGTAATTCACGCTGTTTTTTTCAGTGGGAGTTGAGAGAAGAATCTCCCGCACTCTGAGCACTGCAGAGGGTCACCAGCACGAATATCATTCAATTTCAGAGTGGGGCCTATCCCCGCTGGAGAGGCTGAAACCAGCGCGCTGAGTGGCCACTGCACACGCCCCGGGATCTGTCCGCGCCCCGGGATCTGTCCGCGCGCCGGGATCTGTCGGTGATCCGAGGTCTGCGCATGCGCAGTGGCTCTGCACTGATGGCCTCTCGATCGCTGGCCAGCCCCACAACACCTGCTCTCTGCCCCCCGACAACCCGATCGCTGCCCCCCGACCATTCCCAGGCCCAGCCACAAAACCCCTCCCGGACCATCTCCAACCCTGCCCCACCCCAATTCCCCATCTCCACAGTCCCGACCTCCCCCTTCCCCCCAGCCTGATCGTTGGCCTCCCTCCCTTCCCCACCAATCCCTATGCAGAGTGGCAGCGGGACCCCCCACCACCGATCGCCCCCCTGGGCCCTGCCCCCATGCCTAATGGGCAGTGCCAGGTTGTCCCCTGGGTATAGGCACATTGCTCCTTGGGCAGTGCCAGAGGGCGACCTCCCAGTGCCTGACCCTCTGGGAGGGGCCCCAATTGCCCCCCTTCACTCCAGTGAGGTTGGGCTGCTAGTTCCCCATTCGTAGGGGAGCTACAGTAAACCCCGCTGGAGTGAAACACTCTGCGGGGTGGGAGATGCGAGCTCTTCCTGGCCAATTGGCGGGGGGGCGGGTGGCTGGTACTCACTCGTGGTCCAGGATAGCCTGAGCCTTGCAGCCGCTGAACTGCTGCATCTCCAGAATCCGCTCGAATGAATCCAGCCTCTGGCTCTTGTTCTCCATGTGAGCCGGCAAGTGACAGTTCAGGAAGCAAATCAGGTGTCCATAGATAGAGAGGCGAACAACCACACCCCCCTTGTTACCCTGAGAGAGAGAGAGAGGGAGGTTCACACACAATACAATAGCCAGTGCCAAGATCTCAGTGAAAGTTGCTTCTTACCCCCAGTGCCTGTCCCTTTAAGGATCAATCAGCAGAGTAAGGGTCACATGATCTGGGGTACCAGTCAGGGAGCAGGCTGGGGAATGACCGGGTACTCGGGGTTCTGTATTCCGAGCCATCCCGGGAGCTGAACGCGGCGATGAGGCTACCAGCCTCTGCATCGCTTAACCTGCAAATAAACCGGGTGTGTTTCCCCTAAACTGATGAACGAGCATCTTTACATCAAGACAAAGGCAAACCAAACAATCCTCAGGCTGGGAGTATCCAGGTTACACTGACGTTGATTAAAGTAAAGGGTTTTATCAAGATGCCCTCTTTGGACAGATAGATCCTTCTGACTCCTCCTCAGAGGAACAAAGAACAGTACAGCACAGGAGCAGGCCCTTCGGCCCTCCAAGCCTGCGCTGATCATGTTGCCTCCCTAAACTAAAGCCGTATGCACTTACGGAGTCCGTATCCTTCCATTCCCATCCTATCCATGTATTCGTCTAGTTGCCCCTTCAATGCCCCCATTGTACCTGCTCCCACCCCCTCCCTGGGCAGCGCCTTCCAGACATTCACCACCCTCTGTGTAAAAAACTTGCCTCGCACATCTCCTCTAAACCTTTCCCCACGCACCTTAACCCCATGTCCCCTAGTGCTGGACTTTTCTACCCTGGGAAAGAGGACAGAACACAACATGTGCAGCACTTTGTGTATTTCTGCCAAGCGAGTGAAATAGGTCAGGAGGTGAAGCATAAGGTAATTCTGCCGAGTGTGTGAGGAACCCCCAACATATAATCTGATTCACAGCCCCAACGCGGCCCCAACCCATTCAGTGGGCTGGTGGAATTGGTGAAGTCAGATTTCCAGCCTAAATCATCAGTTATACTCCAGAGATTCAAGTGGAGAACTGGACTAGGGAGTCAGGGAGTGACTGAGTGGCTTGACTGAGTGGCCTACTCTCGCTCCTAAGCCCCATGTTTCCAAGAGATCCAATCTTCAAACGATATTGGAAACTTTTCAGGTCCAAGTTGAAGAAAATGTCAATTCCAGGAGTGAAAGATATCTAATCTTCGCTAACTCACCTCGCCTTGGACAGAGGGAATGGCAGGTTGACACCTGACTGGAGTAAGTAGCAACATTCTCAAATCACTCTTCAACATCAGTAAATGGCGAGGCAGCTCAGAAAAAACACAAGGCAATGGCCTAGTGGCATTATCGCTAGACTATTAATCCAGAAACCCAGCTAATGTTCTGGGGACCTGGGTTCGAATCCCGCCACAGCAGATGGTGGAATTTGAATTCAATAAAAAAAATCTGGAATTAAGAATCTACTGATGACCATGAAACCATTGTCGATTGTTGGAAAAACCCATCTGGTTCACTAATGTCCTTTAGGGAAGGAAATCTGTTGTCCTTACCTGGTCTGGCCTACATGTGACTCCAGACCCACAGCAATGTGGTTGACTCTCAACTGCCCTCCAGGGGCAACTAGGGATGGGCAATAAATGCTGGCCCAGCCAGTGACGCCCATGTCCCACAAATGAATAAATAAAAAATAAAAAATCAGTGAGAAAACTCTCAATACTGAATTCCTTGATTTAATCGGGATGCGGGAATCTGCAGCGATTATCTGGGTCATAATCTCATAGGAACATAGGAATTATGGGATATAAAGTAGACAAATCCGGCCCTGCTCTGCCCTTCAATCAGATCATGGCTGATCTCTCCCTGGTCTCAAATCCACCTCCCCACCTGTTCCCCATATCCCTTTATTAATCAGAAATATATCCATCTCCTTCTTGAAACCAGACAATGATTCAGACTCCACCGCGCTATGGGACAGCGAGTTCCACACATTAAAAAACTTTAAACTTTTTAAAGGTTTTTAATTTATTATTCATAAGTAGGGCTTACATTAACACTGCAATGAAGTTACTGTGAAATTCTCCTTGTCGCCACAGTCTGGCGCCTGTTTGGGTCAATGCACCCTAACCAGCACATCTTTCAGACTGTGGGAGGAAACCCACGCAGACATGGGGAGAGCGTGCAGACTCCACACAGACAGTGACCCAAGCTGGGAATCAAACTCGAATCCTGGCGCGGAGAGGCAGCAGCGCTAACCCACTGTGCTATTGTGCTGCCCCAAATTCACCACCCTCTGCGAGATGTAGTTCCTGCCAAGTGGATCCCTCTCTGTGGGATCTTGCTTTGCAAGTTACCACATTTCACTGCCTAGAAGAAGGACGAGGGTGTCCTAGGGTCATGAAAGGTGTTATACAAATGAAAATTTGGTCTTTATTTTGCTCTCTCTCTCTCCACAGATGCTGAATGATCCGTTGAATGTTTCCAGCAATGTCTATTCCCACCCCCCCTCCCCTCCCGCACCATGGGCACTGCCTGAACACGAGGGAGGGGTTTCACACACAGCGGCGCAGACTGAGGGGGGGCGGGGGGCGGAGGTGTGTGTGTGTGTGTGTGTGTGTGTGTGTTGGGGGGAGCATGGAGGAGTAGTGACCTGCTTACCCAGTATCCAAACAGGCCTGTCCGGGTGTAATTGGTCTCCAGGTCCCGGATGTAAGGGAGATGCAAACACTTGACAAAGATCAGCAAGAGGACCCCTTGCATCCGGATTGAGGTGATCTGGGGAGAGAGGTCAGAGGTTAAAGGTTAGATACCATTCCATTCGCTTACTCCCCTTCCCGCTGTTTGGTCCCCTCTGTTGGGGACCCTGTTCCATGGGCCTCAGGACACCCCCAACACCTTCTCACACAGCACTGAACCATAACTAACTGGCCATGGTGAATGGACACAAGGAAACTCAGTCTGGCCTTCCTGATCACACTTGGAATACTGTGTGCAGTTCTGGTCACCCTATTATAGAAAGGATATTATTAAACTAGAAAGAGTGCAGAGAAGAGCTTTACTAGGGTGCTACTGGGACCTGATGGATTGAGTTATAAGGAGAGGCTGGATAGACAGGGACTTTTTTCTCTGGAGCGTAGGAGGCTGAGGGGTGATCTTATAGAGGTCTATAAAATAATGAGGGGCACAGATCAGCTAGATAGTCAATATCTTTTCCCAAAGGTAGGGGAGTCTAAAACTAAAGGCCATAGGCTTAAGGTGAGAGGGAAGAGATGCAAAAGGGTCCAGAGGGTGGTGAGTGTCTGGAACAAGCTGCCAGAGGCAGTAGTAGAGGCAGGTACAATTTTGTCTTTTAAAAAGCATTTAGACAGTTACATGGGTACAATGGGTATAGAGGGATATTTAAAGTTAAAGTTTATTTATTAGTCACAAGTAAGGCTTACATTAACACTGCAATGAAATTACTGTGAAACTCCCCTAGTCGCCACACTCCGGCGCCTGTTCGGGTCAATGCACCCTAACCAACACGTCTTTCAGACAGAGAGAGGAAACCGGAGCACCCGGAGGAAACCCACACAGACACAGGGAGAGCGTGCAAACTCCGCACAGACAGTGACCCAAGCCAGGAATCGAACCTGGGTCCCTGGCACTGTGAAGCAGCAGTGCTAACCACTGTGCCACAGTGCCGCCCCATGATATGGGCCAAACGTGGGCAATTGGGACTGGCTTATTGGTAAAAACTGGGCGGCACAGACAAGTTGGGCCGAAGGGCCTGTTTCCATGCTGTAAACCTCTATGGTCAGTCTCTGATCGAGGGGATCAGTCCGGGAGGCCAGAGCGAAGGCAACACGTTCAGCAGCTGCTGAGCTGTAGCCCAGTGTCTCTGTCAATCTCCTTGCTTAACGGTCCCACAGCTGCCAAAATGCTGAGGGGTCTGGGTGAAGGAATCCATTGTGTCGGCCAAATGAGGTCAGCGTAGTGCGTCAGACAGAGGGGCTCACAGCTTAAAAACTAGGCCATCAAAACACTGCAGACACAACACTGCTGCAAGAGAGAGAGAGAGAAAGAGGCAAAGAGAGACCGTGAGACAGAGAGAGAGAGAGGCAAAGAGAGACCGTGAGTGAGAGAGAGGGACAAGGAGGGAGAAAAGTTCAATGGGTTTACATACAGAAGGAGAAGTTTGTATAACAAACAAGGCTTTGGAGATAAAACTGGAATTAATTTCAGAAAAAGGCTAAAATGTCAGTTTCCTTGCCTGGGGGCTGATAACTCTCTCTCACAGGCAGCAGACATTTTTTGGAAATTCATTTACAGGATGTGGGCGTGGCTGGCCCAGCATCTATTGCCCCTTGAGAAGGTGGTGGTGAGCTGCCTTCCTGAACGGCTGCAATCCATGGGGTGTAGGTACACCCACAGTGCTGTTAGAGAGGGAGTTTCAGGATTTTGACCCAGAAACAGTGAAGGAACAGTCAATATATTTCCAGGTCAGGATGGTGAGTGACCCGGAAGGGAACCTCCAGGTGGTGGTATTCCCACCGAGGAAGAATTTTCCTTTCGTCCCGATTCTTGCGCTCCATTCCCGAGTTACTCTCCCTCCCTCTCTCTCTGGCCACAATCTGACATTATAAACCAGTCTGTTTGTGAACTTGGTGTCAGCTGTGATCCCAAATGAGCTTCACTTTACACCATCACCAGGCGGCCCATTTCCAGCTCCATAACATCGGACCAAACCCTCACTGTGCCTTTGTTACCCCCCAGACCCCCCCATTCGAATACACCCTGACTGACCAACCACATTCTACCCTTCCCAACCGCGTCTAACTCCCACTGAATGCTGTTCGCCTCTCGTTCTCCCAAGCTCTTCCCCCGCTGCGCTCCCCCTCCCCGTCCCCTTCCCTGCCCCTCCCTCCCCCTCCCTGGCCCCTCCCTCCCCCTCCCTGGCCCCTCCCTCCCCCTCCCTGGCCCCTCCCTCCCTCCCCCTCCCTCCCCCTCCCTGCCCCCCTGGCCCCTCACCAAGAGACCATTCAGCCCCTCCAGCCCGTTCTACCAATGAGACCACAGCAGATCTGGTGCCTCACCACCATTCGTCCACCTTTGTTCCACATTCCTCGTTCTCTGCACACATCTAAAACCTTTCAATCTCAGCCTAGAGCCCCTCAAACAACACCGCCCACCCCCTCCGACCCCCCCGCAGAGATCAGAGTGTTTGTGTGTGTGTATGGGGTGGGGGGGTGGGGCGGTGGGGAGTTTCCAGATTCCCTGTGGGTGAGGAAGTGATCCCTGACATTACCCCGAACACCCCGAATTGAATTGAAGATTCTGTCCCGTCGTTCTGGTTCTTTGTCCCCATGGTTTTACCCTTTTACTGCCAGTCTGGTTCTGCTGAATCCGCACTGTATTCCCTCCCAGGCCAATCCTGAGGTGGGGAGCTCGGAACTGAACACAGTGACTCCAGATGGGGTCTGATTCAATCTTTACATAAACTGGAACATCCTTTCCCCCCCCCCCCTTTGTATTCCAGCCCCATTCAGATAAAGAGCAATGTGGCAGTGACGGGTTTACCTTGACGTAGCCCAGAGGGGCCAGCGTGGCGGTGAACAGGATGGTCCACGGGTCACTGAACGCCAGGTCAATAAGGAATGATGACAGCTTCGAGTTCACTTCCTGTAAGCTAATCAAACCATCACAATCAGGGGGTTACGGGGTCACATTCACCCATGGGAGCCAATCAGCTCTCAGTGCGCTGGCAACAATCACCACCCCCTCTCCTCGCCCCCCACCCCTTCAACCCCACGGGGAGGTGCAGATTCAAATGGAACAGAAATGTCAGTGATGTTCTGGGCTCCGATTGCTGCAATGAGTGAGGCAGCCAATCTCAGCATCTTGGGGGGGGGGGGGGGGGGGGGCAACAGACAGAGCGTCAACGTCCCAAATTCATTAACTCAAATCCCCCCCTCCCAATGGCACCCCCCTGCTGGACACCCAAAACTGTCACGGTACACCCCCCACCCGGCAAAGGCATCACAGATCACACCCTCCCACTCAAAGGCGAATTAACCACCCCCTCCTCAATGGTAGAGTGGGCCCCCACCCAATGGCGTCAGGGGGCCCTGCCCTTACCCGATGATGTACATGTCCGGCTCCTGTATCTGAACATCCAACTGCAGCAGATTGGTGACATCATCAGGAGGCGCCGCAGTTCCAACGTTCCAGGTTAAAATATGGAGCCTGGAGAGAGAGAGAGAGAGAGAGAGAGAATGGGAGAGTCAGTGTGTGTGGGACCCGTACCCCAGTGCGAGTCAGTGTATGTGGAACCCGTACCCCAGTGAGAGTCAGTGTGTGTGGGACCCGTACCCCAGTGAGAGTCAGTGTGTGTGGAACCCGTACCCCAGTGAGAGTCAGTGTGTGTGGAACCCATACCCCAGTGAGAGTCAGTGTGTGTGGAACCCGTACCCCAGTGAGAGTCAGTGTGTGTGGAACCCGTATCCCAGTGAGAGTCAGTGTGTGTGTGACCCGTACCCCAGTGAGAGTCAGTGTGTGGGGGAACCCATCCCCCAGTGAGAGTCAGTGTGTGGGGGAACCGTACCCCAGTGAGAGTCAGTGTGTGTGGGTCCCGTACACCAGTGAGGGTCAGTGTGTGTGTGACCCGTACCCCAGTGAGAGTCAGTGTGTGGGGGAACCGTACCCCAGTGAGAGTCAGTGTGTGTGAAACCCGTACCCCAGTGAGAGTCAGTGTGTGTGGGACCCGTACCCCAGTGAGAGTCAGTGTGTGTGGAACCCGTATCCCAGTGAGAGTCAGTGTGTGGAACTCGTATCCCAGTGAGAGTCAGTGTGTGTGGGACCCGTATCCCAGTGAGAGTCAGTGTGTGTGGGAACCGTACCCCAGTGAGAGTCAGTGTGTGTGGGACCCGTATCCCAGTGAGAGTCAGTGTGTGTGGGAACCGTACCCCAGTGAGAGTCAGTGTGTGTGGGACCCGTACCCCAGTGAGAGTCAGTGTGTGGGACCCGTACCCCAGTGAGAGTCAGTGTGTGTGGAACCCGTACCCCAGTGAGAGTCAGTGTGTGTGGAACCCGTACCCCAGTGAGAGTCAGTGTGCGTGGAACCCGTATCCCAGTGAGAGTCAGTGTGTGTGGAACCCATACCCCAGTGAGAGTCAGTGTGTGTGGAACCCGTATCCCAGTGAGAGTCAGTGTGTGTGGGACCCGCACCCATTACCCTCTCTGTGGGGAAGGTTTTTCCAGCTGCCAGTGAGAACTTTTCAACAGCTTCCCTCTTTCATGTTTATCTCTCCGTCTATCCATCTCTCCACCGGCCTCTGTATCCCTTCCTCTTTACCCGCCTGTGCCTCTCACTCACTCTCTCCCCTCCTAACGTGTTTCTCTCTGTCAGTCACTCTCTGCATCAGCTCTCTCTCCCCCAATCCCTCCTTGCCTTTGTCCATTGCTGTTTTTACTCTCTCCCTGCAGCCTCTCTCTGTCCCTCCATCCCACCATCTCTCTCCCTCCATTCTTCTCTCTCTTTCTCCTCCCTCCTTCTCTCTCTCTCTCTCTCTCCCCCTCCATCTCTCAGTGCCAGCCTGTGCTGAGTTCCACGGAGATTACGATTAAGCCTCTTTTCTCTGTACAATGGACCCAGCTCCAATTAGTCGCCACGGTTAATGAGTTCAGACAGAGTGACCCTCTCACTGGAGCCTTTCAAAAGAAGGTTTGGCAACAGATTTATTCAGAAAACAGGATTACGTGGGATTTAAGGAATGGTGTTAGCTTGGGGGTGTGTTTGGCTAACAGGAGCGGCGAGCTGGGCCTGGGGAGGGGGTTTCCACAGGCTGGGGGGTGGGGGGAGAGAGAGAGGATGTGGGTGTCACTGGCTGGCCAGCATTTATTGCCCATCCCTAGTTGCTCTTGAGAAGGCGGTGGTGAGCTGCCTTCTTGAATCGCTGCAGTCCCTGAGGTGTAGGTACACCCCCAGCGCTGTCAGAGAGGGAGTTTGCCGAGGTTATAAAGGAGGTTCACCAGGATGAAACCAGGGATGAGGAACCCGAGTTATGTCGAGAGATTAGAGAAGGTGAAACTGTTCTCTTCAGAGAAAGTTAAAAGGAAACCTAAACTAAATGTCTAAATTGATGAGGAATTTTGGTGCAGCGAGCGGGGAGAAACTGTTTCCTTCGATAGTTGGATTGGAAACCAGAATTCACCGATTTAAAATCTATCACAAAGACGCTAAATGGAAAACTGAGTGCTTACTTCTTGCAACAGTCTGGAGTTCGGAATCTGAAAGGGTAACAGATTCCAGGGAAATTTCAGAGAGTCAGTGTGGTACAGAAGGAGGACCCTTTGGCCCAACAAGCCCAATGCTGGCTCTCTATAGAGTAACCCACTCAGTTCCATTGCCCCATTCTACATAGGAACGCAGGACTTAGAAGCAGGAGTAGGCCATTCGGCCCCTCGAGCCTGCTGCATCATTCAATAACATGGTGATTGATCTGGGCGTGGTTTCAGATCCACTTTCCTGTCTGTCCCCTTAAATAAATTTAGTGACCCAGCCTCCACTGCTCTCAGCTAATGGGAACAGTGATTCCTAATCCAAACCTGTCCCAATCTGGTGATCCTGGACCAGATCTCCCCTCAATCTCCGTTTCCTCCAAGGAGAATATCCCAGCCTTCTCCAACTGAACCTAGTAGCTAAACCGTACAATGTTCAGCATCATTCACTATACCTCAGATACTGAAGCAGTCCATGTCCAAACGCAGCAAGACCTGGATGTACAATCACTGAATCCCCCACTGTCAACATCCTGGGGGTTACCATTGAACAGAAACTGTACCAGAACCAGCCATATAAATACTGTGGCTCCCAGCGTAGGTCAGAGGCTGGGAATCCTGCTGAGTGTAACTCATCTCCTGACTCCCCAAAGTCTGTCCACCATCTACAAGGCACGAGTCAGGAGTGTGATGGAATACTCTCCACCTACCTGGATGGGTGCGGCTCCAACAACACTCAAGAATCTCAACACCATCCAGGACAAAGCAGCTCCACTTGATTGGCACCCCATCCACAAACATCCACTCCCTCTACCCAGTAGCAGCAGTGTGTACCATCTACAAGATTCACTGCAGCAACTCACCAAGACTCCTTAGGCAGCACCTTCCAAACACAGGACCATCACCATCGAGAAGGACAAGGGCGGAGTTCCGTTCTGAGGCGAGGCTGCAATAACGGGGACCATGAGGATGCCCACGGGGGGGTTTTGGGTAGAATCAACAGGCTGGTTTATTTGCCGGATGTTCATTGGACAGCGTTTAAATCCTAACCACCGGCAGCCTGGGGGGCCCTGATGATGTCACGGAGTGATCATGTGACCGCCCCCTAAAAGGGACATGTCACAACACAGTAAATTGAAAGGTTATAAAGATAAAAGCTGGATTGTGGGAGTGATTCTTCCAAAGAGCTAGCACAGGCACAATGGGCCAAATGGCCTCCTCCTGTGCTACAAGATTGTGCTGCTATCAGGACTCAGAATTACTGACGTTACTGCCCCCAGTCTGAGTCTCTCACTCAGGGAGTGTGTGGAAGGCAGTCTGTGGGAGCAAACCCCATCCGGGAGAAAGACCCCCCACCCTCAATAAATCCACCCTGCCGCTCCCCCCCCCCCCGCCCCCCCCCCCCCCCCGACAACACCCCCCCCACTGGCTTTATACTGTTCTTCAGCTGGGCGAACAACAGACTTGTGAAGCCTCTTGTGGCCAAATATCCCTGCGACCAGGTTGATGAGTTAATAGAGGACTGACTGGAACCCTTGGAACTCAGACCCCAGTGGGACTCAGTGCCCTGAGGAGGGGAAGGGGTGATAATTTGATGCCCCGTGACCCTGACAGTGTGCGAGGCTCAGGCCGGACTCAGCACAGGTGGACAGGGCTCAGTAATAGCGTCTCCGGGGCGGGGGGGGTTAATGGGCATCTCCGGGGGTGGGGGGGGTAAACGGGCGTCTCCGGGGTCTCTTACCCAAACTTGATGACTTTGTTTGTGCCACGGACGACCCCCAGACCCTCTGCGGGACGGCATCTCTCCATATCCTCAACCCTGGGGTGGGACGGGAGGGTTCTGTAGGGAAAGAAATCACAAGCAAAAGGATTAGATAGAGGGGGGCCCTCCCTCAGCACTGACCCTCTGACAGTGCGGCACTCCCTCAGTACTGACCCTCTGACAGTGCGGCCCTCCCTCAGCACTGACCCTCTGACAGTGCGGCCCTCCCTCAGCACTGACCCTCTGACAGTGCGGCACTCCCTCAGTACTGACCCTCTGACTGTGCGGCCCTCCCTCAGCACTGACCCTCTGACAGTGCGGCACTCCCTCAGCACTGACCCTCTGACAGTGCGGCACTCCCTCAGCACTGACCCTCTGACAGTGCGGCCCTCCCTCAGCACTGACCCTCTGACAGTGCGGCCCTCCCTCAGCACTGACCCTCTGACAGTGCGGCCCTCCCTCAGCACTGACCCTCTGACAGTGCGGCCCTCCCTCAGCACTGACCCTCTGACAGTGCGGCACTCCCTCAGCACTGACCCTCTGACAGTGCGGCACTCCCTCAGCACTGACCCTCTGACAGTGCGGCACTCCCTCAGCACTGACCCTCTGACAGTGCGGCACTCCCTCAGCACTGACCCTCTGACAGTGCGGCACTCCCTCAGCACTGACCCTCTGACAGTGCGGCACTCCCTCAGGACTGACCCTCTGACAGTGCGGCACTCCCTCAGCACTGACCCTCTGACAGTGCGGCACTCCCTCAGCACTGACCCTCTGACAGGGATTGTGGGTCTGGTGCAGTCACACAAAGTTACTGAGTGCATCCTGGGACCATGCAGTCAGGAGGCCATTCAGCCATGCACCTCCTCCACCCCCCTATCAGAGCAGAGCTCGTCTGAAAGCCAGTGTCCCCTGGAATTCCACCAACCAATGACAGCCTTTGGGGGAAAGGGACCCCCATGGGGCTGTTGTACACTATTGAATTTCACATCACTGTCACCCCTCACTCTGACTGGATGATCCAATGTCAGAACTGGACCCTGTTTGCCCCAGTATCATTGTGCGAAATCTGTGCTGCACACGCCCGCCCCCCCCCCCCCCCCCCCCCGCCGAGGTCTCTGGAGGTGTGGGGCCTGCAAAGGCCCCACACGGGGGCTGATTGACTGAAAGAGGAAGTCATTGTGGCCTCAGTAAATTGTGCAGCATCATTTCCTGCAGCTTATCACCTCCATTCTCAACTCAAACCTTTCAAAGCTTCTACATTTTGAAAGAATAAACACACCGAAAGGAAGCAAACGCCTCAAAACACCAATTTTAACTTTCAATTCTTGGGAGCTTTACTCTGTATCTAACACTGTGCTGTACCTGTCCTGGGAGTGTTTGATGGGGACAGTGTAGAGGGAGCTTTACTCTGTATCTAACCCCGTGCTGTACCTGTCCTGGGAGTGTTTGATGGGGACAGTGTAGAGGGAGCTTTACTCTGTATCTAACCCCGTGCTGTACCTGTCCTGGGAGTGTTTGATGGGGACAGTGTAGAGGGAGCATAACTCTGTATCTAACCCCGTGCTGTACCTGTCCTGGGAGTGTTTGATGGGGGACAGTGTAGAGGGAGCTTTACTCTGTATCTAACCCCGTGCTGTACCTGTCCTGGGAGTGTTTGATGGGGACAGTGTAGAGGGAGCTTTACTCTGTATCTAACCCCGTGCTGTACCTGTCCTGGGAGTGTTTGATGGGGACAGTGTAGAGGGAGCTTTACTCTGTATCTAATCCCGTGCTGTACCTGTCCTGGGAGTGTTTGATGGGGACAGTGTAGAGGGAGCTTTACTCTGTATCTAACCCCGTGCTGTACCTGTCCTGGGAGTGTTTGATGGGGACTGTGTAGAGGGAGCTTTACTCTGTATCGAACCCCATGCTGTATCTGTCCTGGGAGTGTTTGATGGGGACAGTGTAGAGGGAGCTTTACTCTGTATCTAACCCCGTGCTGTACCTGTCCTGGGAGTGTTTGATGGGGACAGTGTAGAGGGAGCTTTACTCTGTATCTAACCCCGTGCTGTACCTGTCCTGGGAGTGTTTGATGGGGACAGTGTAGAGGGAGCTTTACTCTGTATCTAACCCCGTGCTGTACCTGTCCTGGGAGTGTTTGATGGTGACAGTGTAGCGGGAGCTTTACTCTGTATCTAACCCCGTGCTGTACCTGTCCTGGGAGTGTTTGATGGGGGACAGTGTAGAGGGAGCTTTACTCTGTATCTAACCCCGTGCTGTACCTGTCCTGGGAGTGTTTGATGGGGACAGTGTAGAGGGAGCTTTACTCTGTATCTAACCCCGTGCTGTACCTGTCCTGGGAGTGTTTGATGGGGACAGTGTAGAGGGAGCTTTACTCTGTATCTAACCCCGTGCTGTACCTGTCCTGGGAGTGTTTGATGGGGGACAGTGCAGAGGGAGCTTTACTCTGTATCTAATCCCATGCTGCACCTGTCCTGGGAGTGTTTGATGGGGACAGTGTAGAGGGAGCTTTACTCTGTATCTAACCCCGTGCTGTACCTGTCCTGGGAGTGTTTGATGGGGACAGTGTAGAGGGAGCGTTACTCTGTATCTAACCCCGTGCTGTACCTGTCTTGGGAGTGTTTGATGGGGACAGTGTAGAGGGAGCTTTACTCTGTATCTAACCCCGTGCTGTACCTGTCCTGGGAGTGTTTGATGGGGACAGTGTAGAGGGAGCTTTACTCTGTATCTAACACCGTGCTGTACCTGTCCTGGGAGTGTTTGATGGGGACAGTGTAGAGGGAGCTTTACTCTGTATCTAACCCCGTGCTGTACCTGTCCTGGGAGTGTTTGATGGGGACAGTGTAGAGGGAGCGTTACTCTGTATCTAACCCCGTGCTGTACCTGTCCTGGGAGTGTTTGATGGGGGACAGTGTAGAGGGAGCTTTACTCTGTATCTAACCCCGTGCTGTACCTGTCCTGGGAGTGTTTGATGGGGACAGTGTAGAAGGAGCTTTACTCTGTATCTAACCCCGTGCTGTACCTGTCCTGGGAGTGTTTGATGGGGACAGTGTAGAAGGAGCTTTACTCTGTATCTAACCCCGTGCTGTACCTGTCCTGGGAGTGTTTGATGGGTCAGAGAGTTTCTCTATCTCCACCTATCGCCTGAGATGGAAATCTAGCGTTACTAAATTGTTCCATATTGTCCAATGATGTGCAGGTTAGGTGGATTAATCACGGTCAACGGATGTGGTTACGTGGATAGACGGGCGGGCCTGGGTGGGATGCTCTTTCGGAGAGTCAGTGCACACTTGATGGGCCAAATGGCCTCTCTCTGCACTGTTGGGATTCTATGGTTCTAATTTGTGCACAATCTCCTCCAAATAGGACTGCGATAACACGCAGATAATCCGGTGTTTTTGTGATGTGGATTAAGGGTTAAATTGTGGTCGGGACACAGGGGGAACTTTCAACATAGAAGCAGTGGAATCTTTTATCTGAGTGGGGAGACAAAAACTCAGTTATTGTCTCATTAGAAAGACAGCATCAGTGACAATGCAGCACTCCCTCAGTGCAGTCTGCCCAAAGCCCTAGTCCTTGGAGTGGGGCTCAATCTCTTACCCCTCTGACTGAGAGATACCCGCCAGCCGCAGACAGACAGCCGCTCTATGTATACATATAGGTGAGACTCTCTGGTTGGACAGGCAATCACTAGCTTACTCAGGGATCTCATACTCCACCACATGGGCCTGAGGTTATTATACCCTTTAACAGAGTTTGCAACAGTCACTGGACACAAAATAGACACACAGCCACATTGAGACCAGAAATGTGGCCAAAGAATTGTACAGTCCCTACAGAGGGAGGCCATTCGGCCCATTGAGTCTGCACTGACATTCCAACAGAGCATCTTACCCAGGCCCCTATCCCTGCAACCCCCACAGCCGATCCACCCAACCAGCACATCTTTGGACTGTGGGAGGAAACCGGAGCTCCCGGAGGAAACCCACGCAGACACGGGGAGAACGTGCAAACTCCACACAGACAGTGACCCAAGCCGGGAATGGAACCCAGGTCCCTGGCGCTGTGAAGCAGCAGTGCTAACCACTGGGCCGCCCTCGGTTTGATGCCAAGTCTTAAAGGAGAGAGAAGTGGAAGATTCAGGGAGGGAATTTCAGAGTTTTGGGTGCAGGGAAGTGGGGCTAATGGTGGAAGAGGCCAGAATTAGACGAGTGCAGTGATCTTTGGGGGGGGTGGTTGGCGGAATATGTGGGGGGGACATCTGATTGTCACAAAGTGCTGGTGACAATGAAATTAGATAGCAGCAAGAGGGTTAATGTCCAGGGTGGGGGGTAGGATCCAAACTTGTCCCCCCGCCAGAGAGTGCCTGTTTGGAGGGTGGGTATTTGGGAGAGATTCAGCCTCCCCGGGGGACAAATTGAAACTAACTGGCAACAAAGTAACCCAAAACTGACACAAAGTAGAAAGTGACACTGAAATGGACACAAAGTATCTGGAAATGGATGGGGCGGCACGGTGGCACAGCGGGTTCGTGCCACTGCCTCACAGCGCCAGGGTCCCGGGTTCAATCCCCGGCTCGGGTCACTGTCTGTGGGGAGTCTGCACGTTCTCCCCGTGTCTGCGTGGGTCTGAAGGATGTGCGGGTTAGGGTGCGCACTGGCCGTGCTAGATTGCCCCTTAGGGGGACTGGCTGGGGTAAATACACGGGGTTGTGGGGACAGTTCCTGGCTGGGACAGGGGCCAGTACCGGCTGGATGGGCTGAGTGGCCTCTCTGTGCTCGGTGCGGTTCTCTGGCCGGGCGGGATGGGCCCCGGGGGCCGGACTCTCTGCGGGGGGATCCCGGCTGCGCTGCTTTACCTTCGGCCTGAGAAGCTGCGGCCGCTCCCGGAGCCCCGGCCCCGCTCTCGGTCTCCCTCCCGGTGCCGGTGTGTCGGAGCCGCGGAGCCGCCGCCGCCGCTGCTGCTTAAAGGGGATGTCGCCGCCCGGCCTTAAAGGCGGCAGCGGCCGCGGCCGAATTTTATTCCACTCTTTGTTATGACAGCAGGAAAACCTCTGGGGATTGGCTGCCCGCGGTCACCTGACTTCCCGCCTCCGCCAATGAAAACACTCAGCCTGTCCAATCACAGGAGACGCTTTGGGAATGTGGAATAAATGACCAACAATTTCCAGACACCCAGACCCTGTCCACAGCAATGTCCAGACACTGTCCAGACAGACTGTCCACAGCAATGTCCAGACACTGTCCAGACAGACTGTCCACAGCAATGTCCAGACACTGTCCAGACAGACTGTCCACAGCAATGTCCAGACACTGTCCAGACAGACTGTCCACAGCAATGTCCAGACACTGTCCAGACAGACTGTCCACAGCAATCATAGAAATCATAGAAACCCTACAGCACAGAAAGAGGCTATTCGGCCCATCGAGTCTGCACCGACCACAATCCCACCCAGGCCCTACCCCCATATCCCTACATATTTACCCACTAATCCCTCTAACCTACGCATCCCAGGACACTAAGGGGCAATTTTAGCATGGCCAATCAACCTAACCCGCACATCTTTGGACTGTGGGAGGAAACCGGAGCACCCGGAGGAAACCCACGCAGACACGAGGAGAATGTGCAAACTCCACACAGACAGTGACCCAAGCCGAGAATCGAACCCAGGTCCCTGGAGCGGTGAAGCAGCAGTGCTAACCACTGTGCTACCGTGCCGCCCCAATGTCCAGACACTGTCCAGACAGACTGTCCACAGCAATGTCCAGGCACCAGACCCTGTCCACAGCAATGTCCAGACACTGTCCAGACAGACTGTCCACAGCAATGTCCAGGCACCCAGACATTGTCCATAGCAATATCCAGACCCTGTCCACAGCAATGTCCAAACACTGTCCAGACCCACAACAATGTCCAGACACACAGTCTACCATACAGAAGGAGGCCATTCAGCCCATCGAGCCTGCACTGACAGCAATTCCACCCAGGTCCTATCCCCATAACCCCACACATTTACCCCGCTAATCCCCTGACACCAAGGGGCAATTTACCATGGCCAATCCACCTAACCTGCACATCTTTAGAGTTAATGTTTATTTATTAGTGTCACAAGTAGGCTTACATTAACACTGCAATGAAGTTACTGTGAAAAGCCCCCAGTCGCCGCACTCCGGCGCCTGCTCAGGTACACTGAGGGAGAATTGAGCACGGCCAATGCACCCTAACCAGCACATCTTAAGGAGGAAACCAGAGCACCCGGAGGAAACCTACGCAGACACGGGGAGAAGATGCAGACTCCACACAGACAGTGACCCAAACCGGGAATGGAACCCGGGTCCCTTGCGCTGTGTAGCAGCAGCACTAACCACTGTGCCACTGTGCCGCCCACAACAGCTAACAGCCACATCTACTCCATAACCAGCTCCCCACTATTTCCATGTTTAACATTGCCCAACTCCACCTGATCTGCAGCTCATCTGCTGCTGAAATCCTCATCCATGCCTTTGTTAACTCCAAACTCGGCTATTCCAGCTCACTCCCAGCTGGTTTCCCCCCACCCCCACCTACACCCACCCCCCCAACACCCCCCCTCACCTACACCCATCCCCCCACCCCCACCTACACCCACCTCCCACCCTCACCCACCCCACCTACACCCACCTCCCACCCATCCCCCCACCTACACCCACCTCCCACCCTCACCTACACCCACCTCCCACCCTCACCTACACCCACCTCCCACCCCACCTACACCCACCTCCCACCCATCCCCCCCACCTACACCCAACCCCCCATCCCCGCCTACACCCACCTCCCACCCATCCCCCCCACCCCCACCTACACCCAACCCCCCATCCCCGCCTACACCCACCCCCCACATAAACTGGATGTCACCAACTGTCTGCTGCTGCCCTTACCCTGATTAACACCAAGTCCCCTTTGCACTTTCACCCCCCCCCCACCCCACCAAGGACCCAGCTTCAATTCCGGCCTTGGGTCACTGTCTGTGTAGACTTTGCAAGTTCTCCGTGTCTGCGTGGGTTTCATCCGGGTGCTCCAGCTTCCTCCCACATTTGATTTGATTTATTGTTGTCACATGTATTAACATAGTGTGAAAAGTATTGTTTCTTGCGTGCTATACAGACAAAGCATACTGTTCATAGAGAAGGAAGCGAGAGAGTGCAGAATGTAGTGTTACAGTCATAGCTAGGGTGTAGAGAAAGATCAACTTAAAGTAAAGTAAAGATTATTTATTAGTCAAAGTAAGGCTTACATTAACACTGCAATGAAGTTACTGTGAAATTCCCTAGTCGCCACAGTCCGGCGCCTGTTCGGGTCAATGCACCCTAACCAGCAAGTCTTTCAGACTGGGAGGAAACCGGAGCACCCGGAGGAAACCCACACAGACATGGGGAGAACGTGCAAACTCCGCACAGGCAGTGATCCAAGCCGGGAATCGAACCTGGGTCCCTGGCTCTGTAAAGCAGCAGTGCTAACCACTGAGGTGCCATGCCGCCCATGCAAGGTAGGTCCATTCAAAAGTCTGACAGCAGCAGGGAAGAAGTTGTTCTTGAGTCAGTTGGTACGTGACCTCAGACTTTTGTATCTTTTTCCCGACGGAAGAAGGTGGAAGAGAGAATGTTCGGGGTGCGTGGGGTCCTTGATTATGCTGGCTGCTTTGCCGAGGCAGTGGGAAGTGTAGACAGAGTCAATGGATGGGAGGCTGGTTTGCGTGATGGATTGGGCTACATTCACAACCTTTTGTAGATTCTTGTGGTCTTGGGCAGAGCAGGAGCCATACCAAGCTGTGATACAACCAGAAAGAATGCTTTCTATGGTGCATCTGTAAAAGTTGGTGAGAATCATTGCTGACATGTCGAATTTCCTTAGTCTTCTGAGAAAGTAGAGGCGTTGATGGGCTTTCGTAACTATAGTGTCAGCATGGGGGGGACCGGGACAGGTTGTAGATGATCTGGACACCTAAAAACTTGAAGCTTTCGACCATATCTACTTTGTCCTCTTGATGTAGACAGGGGCATGTTCTCCACTACACTTCCTGAAGTTGATGACTATCTAGTTCATCTGTTTTGTTGACATTGAGGGAGAGATTATTGTTGCTGCACCAGTTCACCAGATTCTCTACCTCATCCCTGTACTCTGTTATCAATGTTTGAGATCCAACCCACTACGGTGGTGTCGTCAGCAAACTTGAAAATCGAGTTGGAGGGGAATTTGGCCACAAAGTTATAGGTGTATAAGGAGTATAGTAGGGGGCTGAGAACACAGCCTTGTGGGGCACCGGTGTTGAGGATGATCGTGGAGGAGGTGTCGTTGCTTATCCTTACTGATTGTGGTCTGTGGGTTAGGAAGTTCAGGATCCAGTCGCAGAGGAAGGTGCCGAGGCCCAGGTCACTGAGTTTGGAGATGAGTCTTGTGGGAATAATGGTGTTGAAGGCTGAGCTGTAGTCAATAAATAGGAGTCTGACATGGGTGTCTTTGTTATCTAGGGTGTTCCAGGGTTGAGTGCAGGGCCAGAGAGATGGTGTCTGCTGTGGACCTGTTGCGGCGGTAGGCAAACTGTAGTGGATCCAGGTAGTCCAGGAAACTGGAACTGATTCGTGCCATGGCTAGCCTTTCAAAGCACAGTCCAAAGATGTGCGGGTTAGGTTGACTGGCTATGCTAAATTGCCCTTTAGTGTTTAAAGGATTAGCAGGGTAAATGTGTGGAGTTAGAGGGATAGGACTGGGTGGGATTGTGGTCAGTGCAGGCTTGATGGGCCAAATGGCCTCCTGCACTGTAGGGATTCTATGAAAACCTTTGTCTTCAGGGAGCAAGATACACAATGAGCAACAGAGATACATTCCCCACAGTCCCATGACTCAGACGTCACAGATAAAGCACAGAGGGGGGGGGGGGGGTTATCTGTGACGCAATGGACAGCACTCTTTACCAGATGGTTGTCTGCAGACAGAAAAGACAGGTAGACATATTGCACCTGTTTCAGCAAAACAAAACAAGTGACAGCCATTCACTGGCTCATTACTCAGAGCAATGCCCTGACCAATCAGGGTCAAGCTACATGGTTTAAATTTCAAACGATGCTTGGTAGTGAACTGTTATTCACCATCAACAGGTGCATTCTCCATGGCAACACCTCTACCAATCAATCAACGCTCTCTTCTCATACAGTATAAATTGTTCTTTTATCCTGACATTAATATTCTTATAATGTGTCCTGATGATTGCAAGACTGAAAGCTTTGACATGTCTTTTTTTCAGCGATACTCTAGATTCTGTCCTGCCGAATGATTATTTGGAATCGGAGTGGGGAGTTTATCCTGGGCCTCCTGGTCCATATTCCCCAGTCATCATCATGAGAAACAGGAGGGTCTGTCATTGCTGCTCGGGGGGAGCTTGCTGTCTGTAAATTGGCTGCTTTGTTTCCATGACAACTCTGAGCGCATTTGGCAAGATGACTGGCTGTCTGGAAAAGGGTTTCAGAAGGGAAGGTTCTGACAGAATCTTCTAGAACACTCACCCGTTTCCTACAATTGGGACTGGAGCGGTTTCAGGAAATGAACAGACTCAGCTCATCCCCAGCTGCAGAATGCTGTGAGGGCCGGGGAATGTCACCAAACCCCGGCCTCGGGGAGCTCAGAACCCAAACCCTGCCCACATTCACTCACCCCTCCCACATTCACTCACCCCTCCCACATTCACTCACCCCTCCCACATTCACTCACCCCTCCCACATTCACTCACCCCTCCCACATTCACTCACCCCTCCCACATTCACTCACCCCTCCCACATTCACTCACCCCTCCCACATTCACTCACTCCTCCCACATTCACTCACTCCTCCCACATTCACTCACTCCTCCCACATTCACTCACCCCTCCCACATTCACTCACCCCTCCCACATTCACTCACCCCTCCCACATTCACTCACCCCTCCCACATTCACTCACCCCTCCCACATTCACTCACCCCTCCCACATCCCCTCGATGTCAGACATTCCCAGTGTTAACATTTCGAACCATGAGTCAAAATGCAGAAACCGCCTCTGGAAAATCCACACCAATCAGCAGGGACTCTACCTGGGAAATGTGAATTATACAGCAGCTCTACTGCAGGTCATTGGAAAGCTGGACAAAAGCCTTTTGATGATTAAAGTTATTTATTTACAAGAATATAAAGCAAACAGAATAAGGACATCGAAGCTGACAGCAGCTTTGCACAGGATCCTCGTGACTAAGTAAAAGTAAAGTATATATATTAGTGTCACAAGTAAGGCTTACATTAACACTGCAATGAAGTTACTGTGAAAATCCCCTAGTCGCCACACTCCGGCACCGGTTCGGGTACACTGAGGGAGAATTTAGTACGGCCAATTCCCCTAACCAACACGTCTTTCAGACTGTGGGAGGAAACCGGAGCACCCGGAGGAAACCCACGCAGACATGGGGAGAACATGCAGACTCCACACAGACAGTGACCCAAGCCGGGAATCGAACCCGGATCCTAACTGGTGACTCTGTAAACACAGGTGAGGCTGGTTTCAGTGGAGCTGGACTTGTGGACACAGGAATAGGTTGAGAATCTGCGAATGAATGTCTCTCATCCTCTCCTGGAGTAGAGTTCATTGGAAATCCTTGTCAACTGTCCACAGCTACATTTCATTTTACGGTGTTATCTGGAACGTTTGCTGTCTCCCAGTCACGGCATAGACCAATGTCATCCTGGTGCCTGCCGCTGACTCTTCCATAGGTCAGTTTCATCACCAAAGATACTGGACCACTTTGGTTGAGAATGACCCCAAGCAGCCAGTGCTGGTTACTGCCAGAATTCCTCATGTAGACACAATCATTCGGGTTTAAATGTCTCTCCTTAGCATAGTAGTCACGTCTCTCCTTCTGCTTTTCCTGTCTCTTCCCAATCTCACTTTGACAGGTGGATGTAGCAGATCCAGGTGAGACTTTGGTTTCCTACCCATCAGTAATTCAGCTGGAGAGAGTCCTGCTGTTGTTGGTGGTGTGATCCGATACTGGAACAAGAACCGGGAGAGCTTGGTTCCCAAAGTATCAGCTGCCTTTCGCCTTCTTTCAGTGTCTGAACAGCTCGCTCTGCTAAACTTAACATAAGAACGAGGAGCAGGAGTAGGCCATCTGGCCTCTCGAGCCTGCTCCGCCATTCAATAAGATCATGGCTGATCTTTTCGTGGACTCAGCTCCATTTACCTGCCCACTCACCATAACCCTTAATTCCTTTACTGTTCAAAAATTTATCTATCCTTGCCTTAAAAACATTCAATGAGGTAGCCTCAACTGCTTCACTGGGCAGGGAATTCCACAGATTCACAACCCTTTGTGTGAAGAAGTTCCTCCTCAACTCAGTCCTAAATCTGCTTCCCCTTATTTTCAGGCTATGCCCCCTAGTTCTAGTTTCATCCGCCAGTGGAAACAACTTCCCTGCTTCTATCTTATCTATTCCCTTCATAATCTTATATGTTTCTATAAGATCCCCCCTCATTCTTCTGAATTCCAATGAGTATAGCCCCAGTCTACTCAGTCTCTCCTCATAAGCCAACCCTCTCAACTCCGGAATCAACCTAGTGAATCTCCTCTGCACCCCCTCCAGTGCCAGTGTATCCTTTCTCAAGTAAGGAGACCAAAACTGTACACAGTACTCCAGGTGTGGCCTCACCAGCACCTTATACAGCTGCAACATAATCTCCCTGTTTTTAAACTCCATCCCTCTAGCAATAAAGGACAAAATTCCATTTGCCTTCTTAATTACCTGCTGCACCTGCAAACCAACTCCTTGAGATTCCTGCACAAGGACACCCAGGTCCCTCTGCACAGCAGCATGCTGCAATTTTTTACCATTTAAATAATAATCCATTTTGCTGTTATTCCGACCAAAATGGATGACCTCACATTTACCAACATTGTCCTCCATCTGCCAGGCTCTTGCCCACCATTTGACGCTGGATTTGGCACAGAACACAGACGCCGATTTCCATTCCTTTGCATAAATTCCTGGAATAAGTCACTCGGACGCGTTGCACCATTTTCAGAAGCAGGAGAATCCGGCAAACCATGAGTTGCAAAAACTTGGCGTGGATTCTCGATTGCAATGGGAGCTATAATGTTGCTTAAGATGTGTACTCCTAACCACTTATAATGCGTGTCCACAATAACTAGAAACATAAGACCCATAAAAGGCCCTGCAAAGTCCACATGGGGATGCGATTCACCCATCCCGGTGCGCTAGTTTTTTAGCACAGTGGGCCGGGAGAATTGCGTGTCAGCTGATTCACGGGATTTGCACATGTATTCCTGTTGCAGAACAAAGAGACCACATGTTCATAGCTCCTTGGAAGTAGAGTCACAGGTGGACAGAGTGGTGAAGAAGGCATTCAGCATGCTTGGTTTCATTGGTCAGAACATTGAATACAGGAGTTGGGACGTCTTGTTGAAGTTGTACAAGACATTGGTAAGGCCACACTTGGAATACTGTGTACAATTCTGGTCACCCTATTATAGAAAGGATATTATTAAACTAGAAAGAGTGCAAAAAAGATTTACTAGGATACTACCGGGACTTGATGGATTGAGTTGTAAGGAGAGGCTGGATAGACTGGGACTTTTTTCTCTGGAGCGCAGGAGGCTGAGGGGTGATCTTATAGCGGTCTATAAAATAATGAGGGGCACAGATCAGCTAGATAGTCAATATCTTTTCTCAAAGGTAGGGGAGTCTAAAACTAGAGGGCATAGGTTTAAGGTGAGAGGGGAGAGATACAGAAGGGTCCAGAGGGGCAATTTTTTCACACAGAGGATGGTGAGTGTCTGGAACGAGCTGCCAGAGATAGTAGTAGAGGCGGATACAATTTTGTCTTTTAAAAAGCATTTAGATAGTTACATGGGTATGATGGGTATAGAGGGATATGGGCGATATGCGGGCAATTGGGATTAGCTTAGGGGGTTTTAAAAAAAAAAGGGCGGCACGGACAAGTTGGGCCGAAGGGCCTGTTTCCATGCTGTAAACCTCTCTGACTCTATGACGGCGCCATCTTTTGGTTCAGCTAACACACAACAGGATTTCATCTTAATCTCCAAATCCTGATTCATATTAGGCCACCAAAGGTCTGATCTGGCTAAACCTTTCACTCAGAGGGTACACAGGTGAGCATCATGGGCTCCACCCAGTATTTGTGAATGACCCGGGGGGGGGGGGGGGGGGGGGGGCGGTGGGTGAGGGGGTGGGGGGGTGGAAGGGAGGGGGAAGAATGACCACTCTAGGCCCCAGGGGATACAACCATCCTGCACACTCAGCTCATCTTCCCGTTTTGTATCTGGTCTCGATGCATCGTCCCCTATAAGTGTCGGCCATCCCTGTGTACGGAATCTCTTCACGTGGGATTGAACAGGGTCCTGGTCCATCTCGTGCTTAATCTGTTTGGCATTCCCTGGAGAATTTGAAAGTCTCTCAAGCAAGAAAATTGTCTCTGGAGGAAAGAATGCCTTGGTTGGCATGTCTGGTAAATGGAGATGATTCCTACATATCTGTGTTTGCATTGTCCTTCCCTGCCCTGTACACGATGTGGAGAATCCGGCGTTGGACTGGGGTGAACACAGTAAGAAGTCTCACAACATCAGGTTAAAGTCCAACAGGTTTATTTGGTAGCAAATACCATAAGCTTTCGGAGCGCTGCTCCTTCGTCAGATGGAGTGGAAATCTGCTCTCCAACAGTGCACAGAGACACACCATCAAGTTACAGAATACTGATTAGAATGCGAATCCCTAAAGTAGAATGCGAATCCCTAAAGCTAGCCAGGTCTTAAAGGTACAGACAATGTGAGTGGAGGGAGCATTAAACACAGGTTAAAGAGATGTGTATTGTCTCCAGACAGGACAGCCAGTGAGATTCTACAAGCCCAGGAGGCAAGCTGTGGGGGTTACTGATAATGTGACATAAATCCAACATCCCGGTTTAGGCCGTCCTCATGTGTGCAGAACTTGGCTGTCAGTATCTGCTCAGCGACTCTGCGCTGTCGTGTGTCGTGAAGGCCGCCTTGGAGAACGCTTACCTGAAGATCCGAGGCTGAATGCCCGTGACTGCTGAAGTGCTCCCCCACAGGAAGAGAACAGCCTTGCCTGGTGATTGTCGAGCGGTGTTCATTCATCCGTTGTCGTAGCGTCTGCATGGTTTCCCCAATGTACCATGCCTCGGGACATCCTTTCCTGCAGCGTATCAGGTAGACAACGTTGGCCGAGTTGCAATAGGAGGTACCGTGTACCTGGTAGATGGTGTTCTCGCGTGAGATGATGGCATCCGTGTCGATGATCCAGCAGTAACTGACAGTGTGAGAGCCCAGCGCTGCATTCTCGCTGAGGCTATGGGAGGAATGAACTTAGAATCATTCTAATCATGAACTTCAATCATACAGTGCAGGAGGAGGCCATTCAGCCCATCGAGTCTGCACCAACCACAATCCCACCCGGGCCCTATCCCCGTAACCCCACATACTTACCCTGCTAATCCCCCTGACACTAAGGGGCAATTCAGCATGGCCAATGCACCTAACCAGCACATCTTTGGACTGTGGGAGGAAACCGGAGCACCCGGAGGAAACCCACGCAGTCACGGGGAGAACGTGTAAACTCCACACAGTCACTTGAGGCCGGAATTGAACCCGGATCCCTGGCGCTGTGAGACAGCAGTGCCACCGAAACTTGGATTCACCAAAAAGCCTCATCAATGGCTTGTGGTCGGTACGTTGAGTGAATGAATGACCACAGAGGTACTGATGGAACCGTATCACAGCAACGATAATGACTGGATCTTCCTGGTCTAACTTCCTTCTCAGCTGCCAGCAAAACCAAAGGGTTTTTCTGACCCCGTTCTCCATCGGATGAGAGAGAGTTCTGCCGTAACACCGCAGGGAGAGGCATCGCGTGGAAGAATGAGTTCTCTGTCTGCATCAGAGTGAGTAAGAGTTTTAACAACACCAGGTTAAAGTCCAACAGGTTTATTTGGTAGCAAACACCACTAGCTTTCGGAGCGCTGCCCCTTCGTCAGGTGGAGTGGAGATCTGCTCTCAAACAGGGCACAGAGACACAAAATCAAGTTACAGAATAATGATTGGAATGCAGTCTTTACAGATAATCAAGTCTTAAAGGTACAGACAATGAGAGCATTAAGCACAGGTTAAAGAGATGTGTATTGTCTCCAGACAGGACAGTTAGTGAGATTCTGCAAGTCCAGGCAAGCTGTGGGGGTTACTAGATGGGTTCATGTCACACTATCTGTAACCCCCACAGCTTGCCTGAACCTGCAGAATCTCACTGGCTGTCCTGTCTGGAGACAATACACATCTCTTTAACCTGTGCTTAATGCTCCCTCCACTCACATTGTCTGTACCTTTAAGGCTTGATTATCTGTAAAGACTCGCATTCCAATATTATTCATGTAAATTGAGTTTGTGTCTCTGTGCCCTGTTTGAGAGCAGATTTCCACTCCACCTGACGAAGGGGCAGCGCTCCGAAAGCTAGTGGCATTTGCTACCAAATAAACCTGTTGGACTTTAACCTGGTGTTGTTAAACTTCTTAGTGTGTTTACCCCAGTCCAACGCCGGCATCTCCACATCATGGACCAAAGTGAACCAGATTAGCCGATTATAGCGGCACTTTCACATCCTTGAAAGCTCTGTTTAGTGCTGGCCCTCATTTCCACTCTGTTTCTTTGGGTAGCAGTAGATACAGTGGCACCACCACTGCTGAGAGGCCGGGGACAAACTTCCTGGAGTAATTTACCATGCCCGGGAATGACCCGAGCTTGGACTCACTCCAGGGGGTTCGGAGCTTCCTCAATAGCTCAGACTTTGTCTTCCACCGGGGACAGGCCCTGCATGGTGATCCTGTAACCCAAATACTCCACGTTCTGTGCCTGGAGGATGCACTTGCTACACTTCAGACACAGCCCTGCCTCTGGAAATCTCTCCTGTCCTGATCCAGGGTGCTGAGAGTCTCCTCCTCAGATTTCCCTGTGATCAGAATGTCGTCCGAGCAAATTGCTACATGAGGAATCCCAGCAACTGATTATCCATCGTCCTCGGAAAACCCGTCGGAATGGAGAAGACTGCGGAATCCAGAGGGTTATATTTGAACAAACCCGTGTGAGTGTTGAATGTGACAGATTGTTTCGACTCCTCCTCCAACCAAAGCTGCTGGTAGACGTGGCTCATAGAAAGCATTCTTTCTGATTGTATCACAGCTTGGTCTGGGGCTCCTGCTCTGCCCAACACCGCAAGGAACTACAAAAGGTTGTGAATGTAGCCCAGTCCATCACGCAAACCGGCCTCCCATCCATTGACTCTGTCTACACTTCCCACTGCCTCGGCAAAGCAGCAGCATAATTAAGGACCCCACGCACCCCGGACATTCTCTCTTCCACCTTCTTCCATCGGGAAAAAGATACAAAGTCTGAGGTCACGTACCAACCAACTCAAGAACAACTTCTTCTCTGCTGCTGTCAGACTTTTGAATGGACTTACCTTGCATTAAGTTGATCTTTCTCTACACCCTAGCTATGACTGTAACACTACATTCTGCACCCTCTCCTTCTCTATGAACGGTATGCTTTGTCTGTATAGCGCGCAAGAAACAACACTTTTCACTGTAAGTTAATACATGTGACAATAATAAATCAAATCAAAATCAAATGAAGCATTCTTACAGCAGGTACCGGGTTGTCTGTTGCAATAATTTTCTCAACCAAATGACATTGGATGCCACAGTGATGACTGATATGAATGGAGTGATTGTTGGGTCAGGGAATGTCCCCAGCCAGAAACATTCACCTCCACCGTACGATTCAGATAAATAAAAACAGAGAAGTATGGGAAATGGGATGAGGTGAATAGTTCTTCCTGATAGGTGTACAGTGACAATGATGGATCAAATAGCTCCATCTGTGCTGTGAAATTCTACAGTTCCCATTTGGGAATCGGATATCATTTCAGGAATGCTGCTACCGATTATATCCATTATCTCCCAACGTAAAGAAATAAATTCTTGCCTGTACCCTCAACTATCTATCCCCAACAACTACCTATTGAGTAAGGTAACACACCTTCATTTCTGACCAATTATCATCCTTTATAACATCCAGGGCTACTTTGAGACATTGTGGTTATGCTTCAGAAAGGATAAAGGAATGATGACAAAACTTCCTGTGTCTAAAGAAACCTCCATATCGGCAGAACATTTGACTAAGTCTAGATCCTTATAAAATATTTGAGGTTGGGAAGACTAAAGAGGTTGTTGTTGTGTTCTGCTGATTTTATGTGAGTTCCAACCGGAATGGTTATTGCTTTTGGATACTAACAGGAAACGTTTGCAGAAACAGTGAGAACTCTAATCTCTCTCTGTTTAAGCAACAAAGTATTTATTGAATAATAAAACAATAGAAAGATACAATCTTATACTATGGAGAATTAATCGTAAGCTCTTGGCACACAGTAGCACAGTGGTTAGCACTGCTGCCTCACAGCGCCAGGGACCCGGGTTCAATTCCCAGCTTGGGTCACTGTGTGTGTGGAGTTTGCACATTCTCCCCGTGTCTGCGTGGGTTTCCTCCGGGTGCTCCGGTTTCCTCCCACACTCCAAAGATGTGCGTGTTAGATGGATTGACCATGCTAAAATTGCCCCTAGTGTCAGGGAGATTAGCAGGGTAAATATGTGGGGTTATGGGAATAGGACCCTGGTTGGTGCAGACTCGATGGGCTGAATGGTCTCCTTCTGCACCGTAGGGATGTGATCCTAAAGTCCCTCACAGACTTTATAAACACAAAAGCATCTATTTTCCCTGTAATCCTGAATTCTACTGAGACCTGCCCATTTCCCTCACAGCACCCATAGACCAATGGGTCAAATCTCGCCAGTGTTACCGCCGTACAGGATCTGGGAATGGTCTTCGATTCAGCAAAGAAAATGATCTTTTGCTCAAACTGGCTTTTGCCTTCAGTGCTTCGTTTAGCTGAGTTACTTTCAGAAAAAGTTGTCTCTCTCTCCCCTCCTCCTCCTCTCTCTCTCTCGTGCTGTTGCCTCTTCAGTAGTTCCTCTGCATGTCTGCACTGCTTCCTAACCACAGCCCTTTGACTCTTAAAGTACATCCTGTTCTTATTTCCTGCTCAGACATGGTTCAAACAATACATGGTAGTTGTGATATAACTTTTGCATAAAACAATGCTGCCATTTTCCCAGCATCCTTATGCTTCATAGCACCTGGTGTGAAGATTCTCGAATACAGAACACTGCCTGAACTCGCTCCAACGTGTGACAACACAAAGAACATTAATCGAAAAGCAGAATATATTGTTCTTTGAGGGAGCGCAGGATGAGAGTGAAGTGATTTAGCCTCACCTCAGTGACAGGGTGAGAGAGTTACCCTCACTCACGGTGTTCTGATTCATGCACTCGGACACCCAGATCCCTCTGCATCTCCAAGCTCTGTCGTCTCACCGTTTATCATTTGCTTTTTAAATTCTTCCTGACCAGTTTCACTACGTTTGCCAGATTTTTGCCCACTCACCAAACCAATCCACGTCACCTTGTAGCTCCTTACACCCTTCTCTCAATTTACTTTCCTACCTTAGTGTCATTGGCAAATTTAGTAACCGTACCTTCAATCCCATGGTCCGGAGAACATTGCCCATGTCTCTGACACACACAACAGGGCAGGTGTCACAGCGGCTCTGTGGACCCCGAGCTTGGTGCTGCTGGGTCCTCGTCATCAAACACACTCTTCCTCAGAGGGTCGAAGGTTTTGCTGTCACACTGGAGGCGATGTTCAGTTTCTTCAGCAGTGGGCGCTCTGGCTGAGGGGAGCCTCCCAAGGTACGGGAAATGATTCACATTTGTCCAGTGGCTCGCTGGGCAGGGGAGCAATGGGAGCGGGCTGAGAGAGAACCTTTGGTCTTCTAGATATTTCACCGAAGCCTCATTCTTTCATCTGCCTCTGTTAATGTATCACTGATAGCTAGGAGCTCGGGGCCAGCGCGCGCCCACACAGGCGGGGGCAGCTCGATGAGAGGTTAGGGCGATCTTGGTTCTGGAATGGAGATGGTGGAGGTTGAATAGTTTTCCACCTGTCCTGCAGAGTAGCTTCACTCTGTGCTGAGCTCCCTGGGGATGGGGTAAGAGTGTTGTGTTGAGGAAAATGGAAAGGTCACAGCCTTGTTTACATGTGACTCCAGACCCACAGCAACGCAGTTAAAAAACCTTAGCAAACCACTCAGTTCAGGGGCAATTAAGGAAGGGCAATAAATGCGAGTCCAGCCAGTGATGCCATGAAAGAATTTAAAAATGTCAAAACAAGCACCGAACCCTTCAGGGGTGAAATCAGGAAACACCTGTACCATCCCCACATCCACCCAGGATCTGGAACATTCTCCCTTCGATATCTGTGGGGGTGTTTTCCAGACTCAGACAGATTTAATTGTTCAGGATAGAGGTTATGGAGCTACGGTTGGTAA
>NW_027590808.1:55000-168948 GCF_964213995.1 Mustelus asterias
TGACTCTTTCTGGGATACAGTTCCTGAAGGTGTGACTCTCACTGGGATACAGTTCCTGAAGGTGCTGACTCTCACTGGGATACAGTTCCTGAAGGTGCTGACTCTCACTGGGGGACAGTTCCTGAAGGTGCTGACTCTTTCTGGGATACAGTTCCTGAAGGTGTGACTCTCACTGGGGGACAGTTCCTGAAGGTGCTCTCACTGGGATACAGTTCCTGAAGGTGCTGACTCTCACTGGGATACAGTTCCTGAAGGTGCTGACTCTCACTGGGACACAGTTCCTGAAGGTGCTGACACTCACTGGGATACAGTTCCTGAAGGTGCTCTCACTGGGACACAGGTCCTGAAGGTGCTGACTCTCACTGGGATACAGTTCCTGAAGGTGCTGGCTCTCACTGGGATACAGTTCCTGAAGGTGCTGACACTCACTGGGATACAGTTCCTGAAGGTGCTGACTCTCACTGGGATACAGTTCCTGAAGGTGCTGACTCTCACTGGGATACAGTTCCTGAAGGTGCTGACTCTCACTGGGATACAGTTCCTGAAGGTGCTGACTCTCACTGGGATACAGTTCCTGAAGGTGCTGACTCTCACTGGGACACAGTTCCTGAAGGTGCTGACTCTCACTGGGATACAGTTCCTGAAGGTGCTGACTCTCACTGGGATACAGTTCCTGAAGGTGCTGACTCTCACTGGGACACAGTTCCTGAAGGTGCTGACTCTCACTGGGATACAGTTCCTGAAGGTGCTGACACTCACTGGGATACAGTTCCTGAAGGTGCTGACTCTCACTGGGATACAGTTCCTGAAGGTGCTGACTCTCACTGGGATACAGTTCCTGAAGGTGCTGACTCTCACTGGGATACAGTTCCTGAAGGTGCTGACTCTCACTGGGATACAGTTCCTGAAGGTGCTGACTCTCACTGGGACACAGTTCCTGAAGGTGCTGACTCTCACTGGGATACAGTTCCTGAAGGTGCTGACACTCACTGGGATACAGTTCCTGAAGGTGCTGACTCTCACTGGGATACAGTTCCTGAAGGTGCTGACTCTCACTGGGATACAGTTCCTGAAGGTGCTGACTCTCACTGGGATACAGTTCCTGAAGGTGCTGACTCTCACTGGGATACAGTTCCTGAAGGTACTGACTCTCACTGGGATACAGTTCCTGAAGGTGCTGACTCTCACTGGGATACAGTTCCTGAAGGTGCTGACTCTCACTGGGATACAGTTCCTGAAGGTGCTGACTCTCACTGGGATACAGTTCCTGAAGGTGCTGACTCTCACTGGGGGACAGGTTCACAGAGCCACTCTCGCTGTAAAACCCTTTAATAGAGATGTATCTTGTTTAATCAAGTGTAACTGGATTTTTCATGTTGTCGTAACTTCAGATTCACTGCTAAATATGCGTGCGATATTATATCACTTTGCAAATATACACTTGCTTTTAGATCCAAGAGTTTAACAATTTACACGGTACTTACAGCATTAACAGGAAACTGTGGCTAATCATCAGTTGCAGTCAGTCCCCTTACTGGACCATTTAGTATCATCTGTAGAGAAGGCCATGGAATAGTCATTATACAAATCGCAATAAACCCCAACACACACCTTCGATCCTGACCCTGGCCCCTCGACCCCAGCCCCACCCCCTCCACCCTGATTCCATCTCCTCGACCCCAGCCCTGTCCCCTCGCCCCCTCAACCCCGCCCTCTCATCCAGCCCCCGCCCCCTCAACAGCGGCAGGGCAGCACAGTGGTTAGCACTGCTGCCTCTCAGCGCCAGGGACCCGGGTTCGATTCCCGGCTTGGGTCACTGTCTGTGCAGAGTCTGCACATTCTCCCCGTGTCTGCGTGGGTTTCCTCCCACAGTCCAAAAACGTGCTGGTTAGGGTACATTGGCCGTGCTAAATTCTCCCTCAGTGTACCCGAACAGGCGCCGGAGTGTGGCGACTCGGGGATTTTCACAGTAACTTCATTGCAGTGTTAATGTAAGCCTACTTGTGACACTAATAAATAAACTTAAAACTTTTTAGACCCCAAAACAGACAATACTGTCCCGAAACTGTAGCAAACCTCCAACATCCTGCTGATCCTCCCCGCGCACCCCTGCCTTTGGTGACCTGTTCGGTTAGTGATTAGCCAGTTGAGAATGAATGAGGGGATGAATAGTTAATGGCTCACTGTGGGGGTGCGGTGGGGAACAGACAGCAGTGTGATTCTAATGACACTAAGTGGTGGATTCTGCCACTGACGGGGGAGTCCGGCTGTGACAGGACATCACTGCAAGGAGCGGGAGGATACAGACACTCCATCAGTCTGGCTTCAAGAGAAATTGGAAATGGACCCAGTATGTGAATAATTCAAGCCCCCCCCTCCTCTCTGTGCGTACCACATAGACCCCAACTCTCAACACAAGATCCGGGACTTCAAGGAAAAGTGGGAATTGAAAAGTCAGATTGCCAGAGCCCAGAAGAGGCCAATTATCCCATTATAATGGACCTATATCAGCAATAACAGGTCCTTTCTCAGAAATACCAACTCCCTGAGCCTTTTGGAAAAGGCACAGATTAAAGGAGCTAAATAAACAAATGTGGGAAAGAAAGGATGAGAGAGGCCGCAGTGTGGGAAAGGGACTGACCCTGCTACGCAGTATGGGTGGGGAGGGGTGTGACTGAAGAGGACAGGGCAGCCAACTCCCAGGGCAGCCAACTCCCAGGGCAGCCAACTCCCAGGGCAGCCAACTCCCAGGGCAGCCAACTCCCAGGGCAGCCAACTCCCAGGGCAGCCAACTCCCAGGGCAGCCAACTCCCAGGGCAGCCAACTCCCAGGGCAGCCAACTCCCAGGGCAGCCAACTCCTGCCCCCACTTATTCCCAATCGCTGACAATGGATGCCAAAATGTTCCAATTTTAGAAGGAACAGCAGCAGACATTCCGGCACATGCCACCCTCCAGGCCCAGGACATTCAGATGGGACTGAGTCGTCTGACCTCTAGGCTGTGAGGTGAGGCTCTCACCACTTGCCAGGGTGGTGGTGGTGGCTCCAGCAGGTAGGGGAATGATGCCAAGTTAAATTCCACCAACCCAACATGGTTTGGGTTTCTGAGTAACAGACACTAACAGGCTGTGCCGGAGGCAGTGGCTCCCAGGGGTCCACCATCGATCTGAGCTCTGGTTCAACCCACCTCGTCCAGCTCCTTCTTTGTCTGCTCCTCCATACGGCGAATGTCGTCCATAGTGAGTCCGATCCACCTGTCCATCCAGCAGAACAACTGCCGATGGAAGACTGTGAATAAACGTTTTTCTTGCTGCACTCAAACAGACAAAAAAAAAATTCAACATCAGAAGCAACAACTGGAGAAGATTATTCTTCAATCTGAAGTCAACGCTCTGCCTCCAAGCCAGAGTCCAGTCCCAGCAGAGACACGAGCTAATGACAGAGCTCAGTTCCCACGCTGCAGTAGTCACAATCCCAGACTCTGGGAACCTGCTCGTGGGGAATCACCGCTTCATTTTAGTTCCAATTCCCTTCCTTCCACCAAGACCCACGCACCCCGGACATTCTCTCTCCCATCTTCTTCCATCGGGAAGAGGATACAAGAGTCTGAGGTCACGTACCAACCGACTCAAGAACAGCTTCTTCCCTGCTGCTGCCATCTTTTGAATGGACCTACCTCGCGTTAAGTTGATCTTTCTCTACACCCGAGCTATGACTGTAACATTACATTCTGCACTCTCTCCTTTCCTTCTCTATGAATGGTATGCTTTGTCTGCATAGCGCGCAAGAAACAATACTTTTCACTGTAAGCTAATACATGTGACAATAATAAATCAAATCAAAAAACTCGAGAGAAGACCATTCAACTCACCGTCCAGGCTGCCTCTTTCTGGGGAGCTATCCGGTTAATGCCACAACTGTTTACATCAGATTATTCACAGAGGAGCATTGAACAAAATCCGACACCAAACCACATAAGAAGGTATGAGGGAAGATGACCAAATGCTTGGTGGAAGATGTGGGTTTGAAGGAGTGTCGGAGAGGAGGAAAGTGAGGTGGAGAAACATAGGGAGGGAGTTGCAGAGCTTGGGGCTGAGGCAACAACAATGCAGCGGATTCTCACAATATCGAATTACAGGAGCAGAGGCCTGAGGGTCGTAAGGCTGGAGGAGAACACAAAGAACATAAGAACTAGGAGCAGGAGTAGGCCATCTGGCCTCTCGAGCCTGCTCCGCCATTCAATAAGTTCATGGCTGATCTTTTCATGGACTCAGCTCCACTTACCCGCCCACTCACCATAACCCTTAATTCCTTTACTGTTCAAAAATCTATCTATTCTTGCCTTAAAAACATTCAATGAGGTAGCCTCAACTGCTTCACTGGGCAGGGAATTCCACAGATTCACAACCCTTTACGTGAAGAAGTTCCTCCTCAACTCAGTCCTAAATCTGCTCCCCCTTATTTTGAGGCTATGCCCCCTAGTTCTAGTTTCACCCGCCAGTGGAAACAACCTCCCTACTTCTATCTTATCTATTCCCTTCATAATCTTATATGTTTCTATGGAGGTAACAAGGGTAGGAATTTTGAAATCAAGACATTGCTTAGCCAGGAGCTGACGTGAGTGAGTGAAAACAGGATGTGGTGTGAGGTAGGACGTGGGCAGAGTTTTAGATGAACTCAGTGATCCACCTCAGCGGCTAATGCTGAGGGGCACTACTGAGGGGGTGCTGCACTGTTAGAGACACCCAATGCTAGTGTCATGGGCCAATATTCGTCCCTCATTCAGAGAAGCTGTGGGCTGGTCTGATGGAAGCAGAGAGGATTAAGGGAGATTTGACAAAGCGTTCAAAACTGTGCAGGGTTCTGACAGAGTAAATCAGGAGAAATTCTCAGGAATCAGCAGAGATACAGATTCAAGATAATTTGCAAAGGGATCAGAGGAAGATGAGGAGAATCTGTTTTACCAAGCAGAATGTGCTGTCTGAAAGGCTGATCAGAAGTTTCGAAAGGGAACCGGACATCATCCCATTTGGAGTATTGTGAACAGTTTTGGGCCCCATACCCAAGGAAGGATGTGCTGGCCTTGGAGGGGGTCCAGAGGGGGTTCACAAGAATGATCCCTGGAATAAAGGGTTTGTCATATGAGGAGCAGTTGGGGATTCTGGGTCTGTACTCGATGAAGTTGAGGAGGATGAGGGGGATCGAATTGAAACTTACAGAATACTGCGAGTCCTGGATATAGTGGACGTGGAGAGGATGTTTCCACTAGTGAGAGAGACTAGAACTCGAGGGCACAACCTCAGAGTGAAGGGACGCTCCTTTAAAACAGAGATGAGGAGGAATTTCTTCAGCCAGAGAGTGGTGAATCTGTGGAACTCTTTGCCACATAAGGTTGTGGAGGCCGGGTCATCGAGTGTCTTTAAGACAGAGATAGATAGGCTATTGATTAATAAGGGGATCAGGGGTTATGGGGAAAAGGCAGGAGAATGGGGATGAGAAAAATATCAGCCATGATTGAATGGCGGAGCAGACTCGATGGGCCGAGTGGCCTAATTCTGCTCCTGTATCTTATGGTCTATCAATCTGAAACAAAAGTCAGTGGGATAATTAGATGGCTGTTTGAAAGAGCTGGCACGGACACAATCAACTGAATGGCTTCATTCTTATTCTGGTAAGAGACATAACCAACTAAACACATAAGAAAAAATAACTAGGAGCAGGAGTAGGCCATCTGGCCCCTCGAGCCTGCTCCGCCGTTCAATAAGATCATGGTTGATCTTTTTGTGGACTCAGCTCCACTTACCCGCCCGCTCACCATAACCCTTAATTCCTTTACTGTTCAAAAATTTATCTAAACCTTGCCTTAAAAACATTCAATGAGGTAGCCTCAACTGCTTCACTGGGCAGGGAATTCCACAGATTCACAACCCTTTGTGTGAAGAAGTTCCTCCTCAACTCAGTCCTAAATCTGCTTCCCCTTAGTTTGAGGCTATGCCCCCTAGTTCGAGTTTCACCCGCCAGTGGAAACACAGAAACATAGAAAAACTACAGCACAAAACAGGCCCTTCGGCCCCACAAGTTGTGCCGAACATATCCCTACCTTTTAGACCTACCTATAACCCTCCTTCCTATTAAATCCCATGTACTCATCCAGGAGTCTCTTAAAATACCCTATTGAGTTTGCCTCCACCACCACTGATGGCAGCCGATTCCACTCGCCCACCACCCTGTGTGTGAAAAACTTCCCCCTACATTTTCCCTGTACCTACCCCCCAGCACCTTAAACCTGTTTCCTCTCGTAGCAGCCATTTCCACCCTGGGAAAAAGCCTCAGAGTCCACCTGATCTATGCCTCTCAACATCTTATATACCTCTATTAGGTCTCCTCTCATCCTACGTCTCTCCAAGGAGAAAAGACCGAGCTCCCTCAGCCTATCCTCATAAGGCATGCCACTCAATCCAGGCAACATCCTTGTGAATCTCCTCTGCACCCTTTCAATCTTTTCCACATCCTTCCTGTAATGAGGCGACCAGAACTGAGCACAGTACTCCAAGTGAGGTCTGACGAGGAAACAACTTCCCTGCTTCTATCTTATCTATTCCCTTCATAATCTTATATGTTTCTATAAGATCTCCCCTCGTTCTTCTGAATTCCAATGAGTATAGTCCCAGTCTACTCAGTCTCTCCTCATAAGCCAACACTCAACTCTGGAATCAACCTCGTGAATCTCCTCTGCATCCCCTCCAGTGCCAGTATATCCTTTCTCAAGTAAGGAGACCAAAACTGTACACAGTATTCCATGTGTTGCCTCACCAGCACCTTATACAGCCGCAACATAACCTCGCTGTTTTTAAACTCCATCCCTGCAATGAAGAACAAAATTCCATTTGCCTTCTTAATTACCTGCTGCACCTGCAAACCAACTCCTCGAGATTCCTGCACAAGGACACCCAGGTCCCTCTGCACAGCAGCATGCTGCAATTTTTTACCATTTAAATAATAGTCCATTTTGCTGTTATTCCTACCAAAATGGATGACCTCACATTTACCAACATTGTACTCCATCTGCCAGACCCTCGTCCACTCACTTAGACTATCTATATCCCTTTGCAGACTTTCAGCGTCCTCCAAACACTTTGCTCTGCCACTCATCTTAGTGTCATCTGCGAATTTTGACACACTACACTTGGTCCCCAACTCCAAATCATCTATGTAAATCGTAAACAATTGCGGTCCCAACACTGATCCCTGAGGCACACCACTAGTCACTGATCGCCAACCAGAAAAACACCCATTTACCCCAAACTTTGCTTTCTGTTAGTTAACCAATCCTCGACCCATGCTAATACATTACCCGTGCACCTTTATCTTATGTAGCAGTCTTTGGTGTGGCACCTTTTCAAATGCCTTCTGGAAATCCAGATACACCACATCCACAGGTTCCCCATTGTCCACTGCACGTGTAATGTTCTCAAAGAATTCCACCAAATTAGTCAAACGTGACCTGCCCTTCATGAACCCATGCTGCGTCTTCCCAATGGGACAATTTATATCCAGATGTCTCGCTATTTCTTCCTTGATGATAGATTCAAGCATTTTCCCTACTACAGAAGTTAAGCTAACCGGCCTATAGTTACCTGCCTTTTGTCTACCTCCTTTTTTAAACAGTGGCGTCACATTTGCTGTTTTCCAATCTGCGGGAACCACCCCAGAGTCCAGCGAATTTTGGTAAATTACCACTAGTGCATTTGCTATTTCCCCGCCATCTCTTTTAGTACCCTGGGATGCATTCCATCAGGACCAGGAGACTTGTCTACCTTTAGCCCCATTAACTTGCCCAACACTACCTCTTTCGTGATAATGATAGTTTCTAGGTTCTCACCTGCCATAGCCTTCCTGTCATCAATTTTTGTCATGTTATTTGTGTCTTCCACTGTGAAGACCGACACTAAATACCTGTTCAATGCCTCAGCCATTTTCTCATTTCCAGTTATTACATCCCCCTTCTCATCCTCTAAAGGACCAATGTTTACTTTCGCCACTCATTTTCGTTTTATATATTTGTAGAAACTTTTGCTGTTTTTATATTCTGAGCTAGTTTACTCTCATAATCCATCTTACTTTTCTTTATAGCTTTTTTCGTGGCTTCCTGCTGACCGTTAAAGATTCCCAATCCTCTCGGTTCCCACTAATCTTTGCCACTTTATATGCATTTTCTTTCAATTTGATACCCTCCTTTTTATCCTCAGGTATCCATGGCTGATTATCTCTTTTTCTACAGTCCTTCCTTATCACTGGTATATACTTTTGCTGAGCACTGTGAAAGATCGCTTTGAAAGGGTACTAAACACATCTGGCGATGTGCCTCCTCAATGCAGATTGTTACACTGCCGAATTATTCATCGTAACTGAAGCATTCGAATTGTGTGTTGGTGCTGGATAACTTCACCTCCTCACTCTCTCAGACTTCTCCCTCTCCAGCGGGTATTGGCTCAGTGCGTATCTCTTTGCTCTGTCTTCCTGCTGACTCACTCACCTTCTGGATGAAGCTCTCCACTTTACTCTGAAGGCCCCACCACTTAAACTTCACGGTCACCAGTTTGTAAGCGCACATGTGCGGCCAATCTCTTCGCTTTGCCAGTTCTTTCTGCAACAGAATGGAGAGAGATGAGCTATCCAGGGATCCTGTTCCACTGCAGCTTCTAAAGGATTCAATCTCAGGATTGGGTGCTGCTGGTAAGATGGGGATTTATTGACCATCACTAGTAGCCCTGAAATTAGATTGGTGAACCTTCCTGATACATAGAGCTTCAACATCACTGAGGGCCTTCTTAGAGGCACTTGAGAGTACAAGTTCACTGCAGGAAAGATTTTTGTATTTAACCTGTCCTGGGAGTGTTTGATGGGGACAGTGTAGAGGGAGCTTTACTCTGTATCTAACCCCGTGCAGTACCTGTCCTGGGAGTGTTGATGGGGACACTGGAGAGGGAGCTTTGCTCTGTATCTAACCCCGTGCTGTACCTGTCCTGGGAGTGTTTGATGTGGGGACAGTGCAGAGGGAGCTTTACTCTGTATCTAACCCCGTGCTGTACCTGTCCTGGGAGTGTTTGATGGGGACAGTGTCGAGGGAGCTTTACTCTGTATCTAACCCCGTGCTGTACCTGTCCTGGGAGTGTTTGATGGGGACAGTGTAGAGGGAGCTTTACTCTGTATCTAACCCCGTGCTGTACCTGTCCTGGGAGTGTTTGATGGGGACAGTGCAGAGGGAGCTTTACTCTGTATCTAACCTTTCTCTTTTGCTGTACTGTTTGAACATTTATATATATTATGAAAAACATGAGTACACATTTGAGCCAACGTTTGATAATAAGTCAATTGATCACATGGTCTGTACCTTCCAATTAGGGCCAAGCTTTCCACGGCCTGTCTTGATGGATTTGTAGATTGCGGGATCTTCCTCTTGCTTGTAATCCTGGAATTGATGACAGGGAGGTGGTTAGTCTGAATGGTTAGCCAGTGAGGCAGTTGAGGCTACCTCGTTAAATGTTTTTAAGGCAAGGATAGATGAATTTTTGAACAGTAAAGGAATTAAGGGTTATGGTGAGCGAGCGGGTAAGTGGAGCTGAGTCCATGAAAAGATCAGCCGTGATCTTATTGAATGGCGGAGCAGGCTCGAGGGGCCAGATGGCCGACTCCTGCTCCTAGTTCTTATGATCCTGGCTGCATTATGTTACATTGAGATACACCACGCCCAGAATCAGAATCAATGAATGATTAATACTACAAGCACGAAGATATTGGATGGTGTGGACTATAGACTCTGTCAATCTGGCCACAAACCTGTTAAAGAGGCTGCAACCGGACCCGTGACGGTGGCCAACGTTTACTGAAAGATGGGCCTGAAAGTGGGAACTTTGCTGACACGTGTAAATTTTAAACATCTCACTTCTCAAAATGGCATTGGGGGCTAACAACCTCAAGATCCCCTCTTCCTCAAAAGCTGCTTCATCCTTAAATAAAGGAGAATATCTGAGCTCAAGTTGGCAGAGCAATAGTCAATGATCAGCCGCCACCACCTTATGAGGCAGAGAGCCTCACAGTTCCTCAAAAGTTCCCCTCATCTCTGTTCTAAAAGGGTGCCCCCTAATTTTAAACAGTGCCCCCTGGTTCAGGGTGCACCGACAAGAGGAAACATCCTCTCCATGTCCACCCTGTCAGGACCGTTCAGGATCTTATAAACTTCAATCAAGTCGCCCCTCACTCTTCTAAACTCCAGTGGAAACAAGCCCAGCCTGTCCAACCTTTCCTCATAGACAGCCCGCCCATTCCAGGTATCAATCTAATAAACCTCCTCCTAACCGCCTCCAACACATTTACACCCCTCCTTAAATAAAGAGTCCAAAACTGCACACAGTGTTCAAAATGCGGTCTCACCAATGCCCTGAGTAACTGAAACATAACATCCTTACTTTTATATTCAATTCCTCTGGTAATAAAGGATTGCATTCCATTAACCTTCTCGGTTACATGCTTTACCTGCATATTAACTTATTGTGACTCATGCACTTGGACACCCAGATCCCTCTGCCCCTCGGAATTCTGCACGTGTTCTCTGGTTATGTAATATTCTGCTTTTTTTATTCTTCCTGCCAATATGAACAACTCCACATTTCCCACATTAAACTCCATCTGCCAGATGTTTGCTCATTCAGATCTACATTCACCTGCAGCCTCCTTATGTCCTCTTCACAACATACTTTCCTACCTAACTTTGTGTCATTTAGTTGCTGTGGCTTCCTCCTCTTATCTGAGTCATTGATAGAAACTGTAAAAAGTTGAGGGCCCAGCACAGCCCCCGCGGGACTCCACTCATCACACCCTTTGCATAGGTTGATTGCAAGCACTGCAGTGTTCCAGAGTTCAGTTCAAACCACAGCTAGCTCTTACAGTTCAGTCATCACAGGAACTTCATGCAAGTCTGAACAATAAAGGTTTATCGAGTAATATCAAACTGCTATTCACAAAGAGTGCCAACATACCACATGATTCTATTTGACTGATTGTCACTCTTTCTATTCATTCGTGGGACATGGGCGTCGCTGGCTGGCCAGCATTTATTGCCCATCCCTAGCTGCCCTTGTGCTAGTTGGTGAGTTGCCTTTCTGAATCGCTGCAGTCCATGTTCTGTGAGTTGACCCACAATGCCGTTAGGGAGGGAATTCCAGGATTTTGACCCAGCGACTGCGAAGGAACGGTGATATATTTCCAAGTCAGGATGGTGAGTGGCTCGGAGGGGAACTTGCAGGTGGTGGTGTTCCCATTTATCTGCTGTCCTTGTCCTTCGAGATAGAAGTGGTGGTGGGTTTGGAAGGTGCTGCCTAAGGATCTTTGGTGAATTGCTGCAGTGCATCTTGTAGATGGTACACACTGCTGCTACTGAGCGTCGGTGATGGAGGGAGTGGATGTGGTGCCAAACAGGCTGCTTTGTCCTGGATGGTGTCAACCTTCTTGAGTGTTGTTGGAGCTGCACCATCCAGGCAAGTCCGGAATACTCCATCACACTCCTGACTTGTATCTTATAGATGGTGGACAGGCTTTGGGGAGTCAGGAGGTGAGTTAGAATCTGCAGTATTCCGAGCCTCTGACATGTTCTTGTGGCCACTGTGTTTACGTGGTGAGTCCAGTTGAGTTTCTGGTCAATGGTAACCCCAAGGATGTTGACAGTGGGGGATTCAGTGATGGTTACACCATTGAGTGTCGAGGGGCGGTGGTTAGAATGTCTCTTATTGGTGATGGTCATTGCCTGGCACTTGTGGCACGATTAGTATTAGTTTACAGTGAGAAGTATTGTTCCTTGCGCACTATACAGACAAAGCATACCGTTCATAGAGGGAGGAAAGGAGAGAGTGCAGAATGTACAGATCAATTAATGCGAGTTAGGTCCATTCAGGAGTCTGGTGCCACGGACCACATGGCAACTACCTTAGAATCAGTCCATCAGTGCCACCTGCTGACAAGAAATATACAGCACGGGATTGGGCCTCGGAAAGCAAAACACTGCAGATGCTGGAAATCCGGAACTCAGCAGCACAGGCTGCACCGATAGCAAAACAACAGATTCGGCTTCATGTCCAACTGGGTGTCAGCGCTGAGGGAGTGCCGCACTGTCACAGGGTCAGTGCTGAGGGAGTGCCGCACTGTCAGAGGGTCAGTGCTGAGGGAGTGCCGCACTGTCAGAGGGTCAGTGCTGAGGGAGTGCCGCACTGTCAGAGGGTCAGTGCTGAGGGAGTGCCGCACTGTCAGAGGGTCAGTACTGAGGGAGTGCCGCACTGTCAGAGGGTCAGTACTGAGGGAGTGCCGCACTGTCAGAGGGTCAGTACTGAGGGAGTGCCGCACTGTCAGAGGGTCAGTACTGAGGGAGTGCCGCACTGTCAGAGGGTCAGTGCTGAGGGAGTGCCGCACTGTCAGGGTGTCAGCGCTGAGGGAGTGCCGCACTGTCAGAGGGTCAGTACTGAGGGAGTGCCGCACTGTCAGGGTGTCAGCGCTGAGGGAGTGCCGCACTGTCAGAGGGTCAGTACTGAGGGAGTGCCGCACTGTCAGGGTGTCAGCGCTGAGGGCGTGGCGCACTGTCAGAGGGTCAGTACTGAGGGAGCGTCGCACTGTCAGAGGGTCAGTACTGAGGGGAGTGCCGCACTGTCAGAGGGTCAGTACTGAGGGAGTGCCGCACTGTCAGAGGGTCAGAGCTGAGGGAGTGCCGCACTGTCAGAGGGTCAGTGCTGAGGGAGTGCCGCACTGTCAGAGGGTCAGTGCTGAGGGAGTGACGCACTGTCAGAGGGTCAGTACTGAAGGAGTGCCGCACTGTCAGAGGGTCAGTACTGAGGGAGTACTGCACTGTCAGAGGGTCAGTGCTGAGGGAGTGCCGCACTGTCAGAGGTTCAGCGCTGAGGGAGTGCCGCACTGTCAGAGGGTCAGCGCTGAGGGAGTGCCGCACTGTCAGGGTGTCAGCGCTGAGGGAGTGCCGCACTGTCAGAGGGTCAGTACTGAGGGAGTGCCGCACTGTCAGAGGGTCAGTACTGAGGGAGTGCCGCACTGTCAGAGGGTCAGTACTGAGGGAGTGCCGCACTGTCAGAGGGTCAGTGCTGAGGGAGTGCTGCACTGTCAGAGGGTCAGTGCTGAGGGAGTGCCGCACTGTCAGGGTGTCAGCGCTGAGGGAGTGCCGCACTGTCAGGGTGTCAGCGCTGAGGGAGTGCCGCACTGTCAGAGGGTCAGTACTGAGGGAGTGCCACACTGTCAGAGGGTCAGTACTGAGGGAGTGCCGCACTGTCAGAGGGTCTGTACTGAGGGAGCGCCGCACTGTCAGGGTGTCAGCGCTGAGGGCGTGGCGCACTGTCAGAGGGTCAGTACTGAGGGAGTGGCGCACTGTCAGAGGGTCAGTACTGAAGGAGTGTCGCACTGTCAGAGGGTCAGTGCTGAGGGAGTGCCGCACTGTCAGAGGGTCAGTGCTGAGGGAGTGCCGCACTGTCAGAGGGTCAGTGCTGAGGGAGTGCCGCACTGTCCGAGGGTCAGCGCTGAGGGAGTGCCGCACTGTCAGAGGGTCAGCGCTGAGGGAGTGCCGCACTGTCAGAGGGTCAGTACTGAGGGAGTGCCGCACTGTCAGAGGGTCAGTGCTGAGGGAGTGCCACACTGACAGCGAGTCAGAGTCAAAGATCTGGAGAGGCTGAATTCAGGCTAAGATGCAGGAAGTGGCAATTAAAGAAGTGAGAAGTTGATGGATGGGTGCAAGGTGCTGGGTCTCCTGGACTGTGGAATGAACAGAGCGAAACTCAACCCACCCTGCAGTGGCTTCGAGCAGAGATGAGAAAACAAACCAGCAAACTGAAGCAAAACCTCTCTGCTGCATCCAGCCTGGATTTCAGCACAAGACACCGTTACAGCCTCACTATCCCACAAGACAACTGTTCTGTCAGTGTCCGGATATTTAAACAGACCGGGACTGTTTTAAACATGAGAATAAAATACAACAGTTTTGTTTTCTCCTTTATCTGTGGCAAGAACATTCAAACACAATATCCCGTTGTCTTCATGTATTTTTAGATTGGAGAGCTTGCTCTAAACTTCAGTTACAACAAACTCACCCGAGCATGAATCTGGCTCCGATCAGCAATGTCTATGTGGACTACTTCAACATTCTTCCACGTGTTTGGTTCCAGACCATGGATCTGTCAAGAGGGAAAGCACACGTTCGGATGGGAAGTCAAATAGATACAGTACTGGTGGGGACGGGTCTGTCACTGTGTAACACCGGGGTACAGTACTGGTGGGGACAGGTCTGTCACTGTATAACACTGGGGTACAGTACTGGTGGGGACGGGTCTGTCACTGTGTAACACTGGGGTGCAGTACTGGTGGGGACGGGTCTGTCACTGTATAACACTGGGGTACAGTACTGGTGGGGACAGGTCTGTCACTGTATAACACGGGGGTACAGTACTGGTGGGACAGGTCTGTCCCTGTATAATGCTGGGGTACAGTACTGGTGGGGACGGGTCTGTCACTGTATAACACTGGGGTACAGTACTGGTGGGGACGGGTCTGTCGCTGTATAACACTGGGATACAGTACTGGTGGGGACGGGTCTGTCACTGTATAACACTGGGGTACAGTACTGGTGGGGACGGGTCTGTCACTGTAACACTGGGGTACAGTAATGGTGGGGACGGGTCTGTCACTGTATAACACTGGGGTACAGTACTGGTGGGGATGGGTCTGTCACTGTATAACACTGGGGTACAGTACTGGTGGGGACGGGTCTGTCACTGTATGACACTGGGGTACAGTACTGGTGGGGACGGGTCTGTCACTGTATAACACTGGGGTACAGTACTGGTGGGGACGGGTCTGTCACTGTATAACACTGGGGTACAGTACTGGTGGGGACGTGTCTGTCACTGTGTAACACTGGGGTACAGTACTGGTGGGGACGGGTCTGTCAGTGTATAACACTGGGGTACAGTACTGGTGGGGACGGGTCTGTCACTGTATAACACTGGGGTACAGTACTGGTGGGGACGGGTCTGTCACTGTATAACACTGGGGTACAGTACTGGTGGGGACGGGTCTGTCACTGTATAACACTGGGGTACAGTACTGGTGGGGACGGGTCTGTCACTGTATAACACTGGGGTACAGTACTGGTGGGGACGGGTCTGTCACTGTATAACACTGGGGTACAGTACTGGTGGGGACGGGTCTGTCACTGTATAACACTGGGGTACAGTACTGGTGGGGACGGGTCTGTCACTGTGTAACACCGGGGTACAGTACTGGTGGGGACAGGTCTGTCACTTTATAACACTGGGGTACAGTACTGGTGGGGACAGGTCTGTCACTGTGTAACACCGGGGTACAGTACTGGTGGGGACAGGTCTGTCACTGTGTAACACCGGGGTACAGTACTGGTGGGGACAGGTCTGTCACTGTATAACACTGGGTTACAGTACTGGTGGGGATGGGTCTGTCCCTGTATAATGCTGGGGTACAGTACTGGTGGGTACGGGTCTGTCACTGTAACACGGGTACAGTACTGGTGGGGACAGGTCTGTCACTGTATAACACTGGGGTATAGTACTGGTGGGGACGGGTCTGTCACTGTAACACAGGGGTACAGTACTGGTGGGGACGGGTCTGTCACTGTATAACGCTGGGGTACAGTACTGGTGGGGACGGGTCTGTCACTGTATAACACTGGGGTACAGTACTGGTGGGGACGGGTCTGTCACTGTAACACAGGGGTACAATACTGGTGGGAACGGGTCTGTCACTGTATAACACTGGGGTACAGTACTGGTGGGGATGGGTCTGTCGCTGTATAACACTGGGATACAGTACTGGTGGGGACGGGTCTGTCACTGTATAACACTGGGGTACAGTACTGGTGGGGACTGGTCTGTCACTGTAACACTGGGGTACAGTACTGGTGGGGACGGGTCTGTCACTGTATAACACTGGGGTACAGTACTGGTGGGGATGGGTCTGTCACTGTATAACACTGGGGTACAGTACTGGTGGGGACAGGTCTGTCACTGTATAACACTGGGGTACAGTACTGGTGGGGACGGGTCTGTCACTGTATAACACTGGGGTACAGTACTGGTGGGGACGGGTCTGTCACTGTATAACACTGGGGTACAGTACTGGTGGGGACGGGTCTGTCACTGTATAACACTGGGATACAGTACTGGTGGGGACGGGTCTGTCACTGTGTAACACTGGGGTACAGTACTGGTGGGGACAGGTCTGTCACTGTATAACACTGGGGTACAGTACTGGTGGGGACAGGTCTGTCACTGTATAACACTGGGGTACAGTACTGGTGGGGACAGGTCTGTCACTGTATAACACTGGGGTACAGTACTGGTGGGGACGGGTCTGTCACTGTATAACACTGGGGTACAGTACTGGTGGGGACAGGTCTGTCACTGTATAACATTGGGGTACAGTACTGGTGGGGACAGGTCTGTCACTGTATAACACTGGGGTACAGGTCTGTCACTGTATAACACTGGGGTACAGTACTGGTGGGGACGGGTCTGTCACTGTATAACACTGGGGTACAGTACTGGTGGGGACGGGTCTGTCACTGTATAACACTGGGGTACAGTACTGGTGGGGATGGATCTGTCACTGTATAACACTGGGTTACAGTACTGGTGGGGATGGGTCTGTCACTGTATAACACTGGGGTACAGTACTGGTGGGGACGGTTCTGTCACTGTATAACACTGGGGTACAGTACTGGTGGGGACAGGTCTGTCAGTGTATAACACTGGGGAACAGTACTGGTGGGGACGGGTCTGTTGCTGTATAACACTGGGGAACAGTAGTGGTGGGGACGGGTCTGTCACTGTATAACACTGGGGTACAGTACTGGTGGGGACGGTTCTGTCACTGTATAACACTGGGGTACAGTACTGGTGGGGACGGGTCTGTCACTGTATAACACTGGGGTACAGTACTGGTGGGGACAGGTCTGTCACTCACATTCTCTACGTTTCCCATGTCGGGCTTGTGCCAAGTTTCGATTTTGAGTAGGAAGTCATCCTTCATGTACTCGTTCTGTTGGGTGAAAATTGAAAGGGTTTAGCTCTGAATATTGTCTCCAGGTTATAATTAACAATCAGTCAGTGTTCAGGAAATCTCCGCTCTTCCGACTGAGGAGGAATTGGCTGCACCCAGAGTGAACTGACAACTCCTCCCTCCCCCGAGCTGGTGTCACACTCCCCCCCCCTCAACACTCAAATCCTCTCTCCCCTGTCCAGTTTCAGTCACTAATGTTGCACCAAGACTCCACACAAGCAGCCACCTCGTGGGAATGGCATTGGGGTATCCAACTGTCTTGGGGCTGTGTGCCACCCTGCCACCGGGGAGGAGCAGAGAGGTTCGAGTCTGGATCAGCAACTTCCCAGACCAGAGATGGGAATTCCCAAAGGGAGAGACGGCTGCTCATCTTTACCCCCAACCCACCTGTGGCTGGAGGCCCTCCACCCCCAAGGTCTTCTGTCCGATTCCCAAACCTCCCCATTGCAATTTTATAGATGAGTGTGTTTCTCAATGTTGAATTCCCTATAGACAGGGATTTAGATACTGTGGAACAAGCTTCTTCTGCGGGGAGACAGATCTATCATAGTTTTCCCAAACAAAATACATTGAAAGTAGTCTCACAACGCCAGGTTTAAGTCCAACAGGTTTATTTGGTAGCACGAGCTTTCTGAGCGCTGCTCCTTCATGAGGTGAAGAAGGAGCGGCGCTCCTAAAGCTCGTGCTACCAGTTGGACTTTAACCTGTTGTGAGACTACTTACTGTGCCCACCCCAGTCCAACGCCGGCATCTCCATATCACAATACATCGATACTTAGAAAAACAAACAATCTCAAAGTTAGGGCGCAGGTTTTATTACACGCTAAAGCGAATTGGAAGTTTCTTTGTGCCTGTGATCTGCCTGTCGTGGGGAATGCAGTGGGTCCCGTTCAGGATCGATTATCCTGCCCTCGCCAAACTCTGGGTTTCTCTTTGGTCCGGTTTCCTCACTGGAGACTTTACCAAGTCGGGAGGTTGGAAACTCTGAAGGAAAACTGCTGCCTGCTGGGGGGAGGGTTTAAAGTGTTCACCTTTCAGGTTCTTGCACAGCTGGCTTGGTGACACCTCCCTGGAGGCAAAGCTCCTGGGGACTCAATAGTTTCAATCTAAAGGAATTAACTGGTAGCGTTAGCAGCGGTTTTTGCAGCGTGACTATTTTGATACTCATGGTTCAGGTATGTTCGCTGATATTCAAACATATGATAGGAGCAGGAGAAGGCCACCCGGCCCTGAGCCCATTCAATACCATCATGGCTGACCTGACTGTAACCTCAACGCCACATACCCTCCGACCCCCAGTAACCTTTCACCCCGCTTGTTAATCAAGAATCTATCTGGCTCTGCCTTAAAAATATTCAAAGACTCGCCTTCCACTGCCTTTTGAGGGAGAGAGTTCCAGAGACTCACCCCCCTAGAGAAAAATTCTCCTCATCTCCGTCTCAAACGAGGGAGCCTGTATTTTTAAACAGGGATATGGTATATAGCAAAACAGTGAAGAGGCAGCTGGTGACACACTCAAACAGACTCCCCACTCCAGCCTGCTGCAGCTAACATCCTCCTCGTGACTGGCCTGTCTGACCCCGCCCCCCCACTCCCCAATCTAGGGTCGGCACGGTGGCACAGTGGTTAACACTGCTGCCTCTCAGCGCCAGGGACCTGGGTTCGATTCCCGGCTTGGGTCACTGTCTGTGTGGAGTTTGCACGTTCTCCCCGTGTCTGCGTGGGTTTCCTCCGGGTGCTCCGGTTTCCACCCACAGTCCAAAGATGTGCGGGTTAGGTGGATTGGCCGTGCTAAAATTGCATCTTAGTGTCAGAGTGACTAGCTAGGGTAAATGCATGGGGTTATGGGGACAGGGGCCTGGGTGGGCTTGTGGTTGGTGCAGATTCGATGGGCTGAATGGCCTCCTTCTGCACCGTAGGGATTCTATGATTCTCCCTCCTGCCAGCAGTGTGAAAATGTCTAGGTGCCTGTCACTTAGAATGGGTGAAGTGAATAGTAGTGAATTTAGGGAGACATTAGATAAATAGGAGCGTGGAGCGCGATAATGATAGATTTAGATTAAATAAGATGTGAGGAGGCTCGAGTGGAGTTTAAAATGCTGGTATGGACTGGGTGGGCCGAATGGCCTGTTTTTGCATCGTGTGTTCTATGTAATCCGATGGAAGTCTAGGCGTGGATTGTATTTGGAAAATCTCACACTTTATCCCTCAGCCACGATGATCTGCTTCTCTCTTCCCCTTCACAACCATTCCCACAAAATGTCTGCAATCAATTCTAATTGAGTCTCATCCAAGGGCCTAAGGCAGGGATTTGGAATCTAGCCATAGGCGGTAGCTGTAGGTAATTTATAAAGGGAGCTGGCCTGAACTGGCTTTTCTTCACTGGAGTTCAGCCTGTGCCTTTACAGAGCACTTAGATTCACTCATCTCTGAGAGACCCGGCATTAGTTAAAGTTTATTTATTAGTCACAAGTAGGCTTACATTAACACTGCAATGAAGTTATTGTGAAAATCCCCCGAGTCGCCACATTCCGGTGCCTGTTCGGGTACACTGAGGGAGAATTTAGCACGGCCAGCAGGTCTTTCGGACTGTGGGAGGGAACCAGAGCACCCGGAGGAAACCCACGCAGACACGGGGAGAACGTGCAAACTCCACACAGACAGTGACCCGAGGCTGGGAATCGAACCCGGGTCCCCAGCGCTGTGAGGCAGCAGTGCTAACCACTGCGCCACCCCTGATTGCGAGAGTTTGGTGAATTGAGGGAGTTGAGGAGAGGAAGGAGGTGCTTCTGTTCTTTTCTTAACTTGGTCACTTAAACTGGTTCTCGCTCTGCTACAGGGGAAGAAGCTGGCGGCCTGGTGGCTATCTGGCAACTGATTAAGATCTATTCTATTCCTAAGGTTTCATAGAACATAGAAAGCCACAGCACAAACAGGCCCTTCGGCCCACAAGTTGCGCCGATCACATCCCCACCTCTAGGCCTATCTATAGCCCTCAATCCCATTAAATCCCATGTACTCATCCAGAAGTCTCTCAAATAGTACAGGAATTTGCGATAAGATTGTCAAAATGCATTACGGAATAAATAATTGAATAAATAAATAATTTAGTAGTTAATTAAAGCACACAAGGTTAGGAGGCCTGGTGGTATGTCAAAGCTGCAGCATGTGGGAGCTACTGGATATCCAGAGCAGATATCTGCAGCTCAAGGAGTTCCGGCTCAGAGTCAAAGAGCTGGAGGTTGAGCTGCAGACACTGCAACACATCAGGGAGGAAGGAAGTTACCTGGACATTTTGTACCAGGAGACAGTGCACCCACGGCCTTGTGGTTTGGAAAGTGGTCAGGGACAGGAGGGTGTGACTGCAGCGGAGGCAGGTAAGGGGACCCAGTGGGCAGGATTGCAGCAGTGTCAGCCTCTGCAACTGACCAACAGGTCGGAGGTTCTCTCAGCTTCTTTGGATGCGAGTGCAGGGTGGACGAGCTGACTGGCCACGTACACTATGATGCAGGAAGTCATTCAAGTAGGGGCAGCAAAAAGGCATGGAGTTACAGAAGGGGACGGTACTGCGAGGGGGACTGACACTGTTCTCTGTCGTAAAGAGCAAGGTTCCAGATGGCTGTGGTGGGGAAGTTAACAGTAGGAGGGGAGGATTAGGGTGCCATGGTCAATGTAGGTACCAGTAACATAGGCAGGACAAAGCAGGATGTTCTGCAGTCAGTAAGAGGAGCTTGGCACCAAATTTTAAAAAAATTATTTATTGCTCACAAGTAGGCTTACACTCGCACAGTAATGAAGTTACTGCGAAAACCTCCTCTGTTAAACAGAACCTCAAAGATAATTTCTGGATTATTACCCGGGTCTCTTGCAAATTGGCACAGGGAAGAGATTAGAACGTTTGGCTCAAAGTCTGGGGCGGGAGAAGTGGGTTCTGGGGCGGGAGAAGTGGGTTCTGGGGCGGGAGAAGTGGGTTCTGGGGCGGGAGAAGTGGGTTCTGGGGCGGGAGAAGTGGGTTCTGGGGCGGGAGAAGTGGGTTCTGGGGCGGGAGAAGTGGGTTCTGGGGCACTGGAACCAGTACTGGGGAAAACAGGTTTTACTGTTGGGACATTGAACACCTGAACCGCACTGGGACTTGCGATCTAGGGAAGTAAAGAGGGTTTTAAAATACCTAGTTGGGGGGGGCAAGGGATCAAGTATGGACAGATCTGGTGTGTCAAAGTGTAGAGACAAGGGAAGAGAGAAAGATATTAATGTGGAAAATTGATAGACTGTGGCAGGAAGGGCCAGGGAGCACAAAGCTACGAGCAAATTCGAAGATAATAAAAGGACAAAATTAAAGGCTCTGTGTATATGAATGCTCAGAGCATTCAAACAAAACAGGTGAACTGAGGGCACAGATAGAAACAAATAAATATGATCTGATAACCATTCCAGAGACACAGGGTGACAGAGATCGGGACCTGAATATTGTGGGGTGCGAGACATTTAGGAAGGACAGGAAGTTAGGACAGGGTGGAGGGGTGGCTCTGTTAATTATTGATTAGCACAATAGCGAGGGTTGAGCTAAGTTCAGGAAACTAGGTTGGAGAAGCAGTTTGGGTAAAGATTAGAAATGATAAAGGCAAAAAGTCCACTTGTGGGAATGAAGTACAAGCCAATAATTGTAGCCACGCAGCCGGGCAGAGTAGAAGCGAGATATTGGGAGCTTGGCAGAAAAGTAGAGTGGTAATCCTTGGGGATTTTAAGCTATATAAAAGAGACTGGAAAAATCAGATGGGCAAAGGCAGCGTAGACAAGAAATTCATAGAATGTTTGAGGCAGCTTCTTAGAACAGCATGTTCAGGAGCCAACTCCAAACTACACGAGACCTGGTATTGTGCAATGAGAGAGGATTAACCTCATTGTGAAGGCGTCCCCTAGGTAGTAGTGATCATAATATGATTGAAATCTACATTGGGAGAGAGAAGAGTGGGTCCAAGACTAGTGTTTCAAACTTAAATAAGGAAAATTGTGGGAATGAAAGCAGAATTAGCTGCAGTAAACTGGTAAATGAGGTGAGTGGATAAATCGATAGTGATCCAATGGCAGATATTTAAGAATGAACACATTCCAATGAGAAAGAAAAATTCCAGGAGGGGATCCGCCATCTGCAGTTAACTAAAAAATAAAGATGGTATCAAACTCAAAGAAACAGCATATAACTGTGCAAAGACTGGACAAAAGAGAGAACAAAGAATAACAAAAAGATTAATGAAAGAAAAATTAGAATATGGAAGAAAGCTGGCTAGAAATATAAAGATAATAGCAAAAGTTTCTGTAGTTATTTCAATAGGAAAAGTTAACAAAGTGTCTTAAAAACAAAATACTGTGGATGCTGGAATCTGAAACAGAAAGTGCTGGAAAATCTCAGCGGGTCTGACAGCATCTGTGGAGAGAGAATAGAGCCAACGTTTCGAGTCTGGGTGACTCTTCATCAGAACGGAGGACAATAGAAAATAGGATGAGATGTGCACAAAGTGATTGTTGGCCCTGGAGCGAGAGTGTGTCTGGGGAATTAACAATGAAAAGTAAGGAGATGGCGAACAAACTGAACAGGTATCTTGCATCAGTCTTCACTGTAGGAGACACAAGTAACATCCCAGAAATAGCTGCATACAGGAAATGGGAGGGAGCGAGGGAGGGACATGGGACTGAGCTGTGGGTTGCCAAGGGCCTGGCTTCTGATGGCAAGTGAGATAGTTTATGCATTGATTCTATTTTTCCAAAGTTCCTTTTATTCATGGAAGGTTCCATTAGATTTGAAAATAGTGAATATAACTCCTTTATTCAAAAAGGGAGGGAGACAGAAAGCAGGAAAATCCAGGACAGTTAGCTTAACATCTGTCTTAGGAAAAGGATAGAAGCTATTATTCAAGACTTTATAGCAGGGCAGTAGGAAAAATTCAAGGCAATCAGGCAGAGTCAACATGGTTTTGTGAAAGGAAAATCATGTTTAACCAATTAAATTCTTTGAAGGAGTCACATGTGCTGTGGATAAAGGGGAACTGGTGGATGTACTGTACTTAGATTTCAAGTAGGCATTCCATAAGGTGCCTCAACAATGGTTATTGCGGAAAATAAAAGCTGATGGTGTAGGGTGCAGCACTTTGGCAAGGATTGAAGATTGGCTGGCTAACAGGAAACAGAGTAGGCATAAATGGGTCTTTTTCTGGTTGGCAGAATGTGACAGGTTCCACAGGGACCAATGCTGGGACCACCACTTTTTATGATTTAGACAAGTGATTTGGACGAGGGGACTGAAAATACGGTTGCTAAGTTGGTTGACAACGCAAAAGGTAAGATAGCAATTTGTGAAGAGGATGTCAGGATGCTACAAAGGGACATAGGTAGGGTAAGCGAGTGGGGGAAAAAAATCTGGCAAATAAAAGTATAATGTGGGCAAACGTGACATTATCCATTTTGGAAGGAAGAATAAGAAAGCTTAATCTCAATGGAGAGAGATCTGGGAGTCAAAGGTCAAGGTGCCACAAGCAATTAGCTAATGGAATGTCATCATTTTTCTTGCTCATTCGTGGGACATGGGCATCGCTGATTGGCCAGTATTTATTGCGAGAGGAATTGAATACCTAAATAGGGAGGTTATGCTTCAGTTGTACGCAGCACTCATGAGACCACATCTGCAGTACTGCGTACCATATTGGTATCCTTATCTAAGGAAAGATGTATATGCATGAGGTCCCACCACTAAAATCAAATCCCACCCCCGACCCACCTTGCAGATCTAGATAACATCACGGACTGATTCTTCTAAAGATACTCACCGTAATAACTGGAGTCGGCAGCACAGAGTGACATAGGAGAGAGGAGAAAAAAGTGTCAGGACATTGCAACAGCGATACATCAGGACAGCGTCTCATGAACCAGGGCAATATTGGCAATCTGGTTAGCAGCACAAACCGGAATCACTTCACAATATGTCACACCATTACCAATTAAACCCAAATTAGAACTAATAGCTTCAAAAAAGTGCTGGAAAAACTTTTCATTTCAAGGAATCATTTTGGACTCAAAGCGTTAGCTCTTTCTCTCCACAGATGCTGCCAGACCCGCTAGCTTTTCCAGTATCTTGTGTTTTTATTTCCAATCTCCACAATATTTTGCTTTCATTTTAGAATTAATATCCTCTTTGGTATAGATTGATTCTTTAGTTTTTCAGGATCTGGGTGACCCTGGTACTGATTGCTTATCCCACATTGCCCCCAGGGTCAGGACTGGAGCCAGTTGGGGTCAGGAACAAAGTGACAGACTCCCTTCCCCCTGTAGGTCTTCTGTTTTTATTTTGTTAATGGCAATTTGGCAGTTTTCAAGGTCATTTTCCTCGATGCAATCCAGGAATGACCAAAGTTACTGGATCCAATTTCACGACTTCTCTCGATGGGATTTGAACCCTCAGATCGCTGAGTTAGTCGGGAATTAAGCTCTTGGTTAATATTCTTTATTGAAGAGGAGGGTGCTACATAATACACTGCCCTTACTGCCTTTGTGCCTCATTCTTATCCAAGAATCACAGCAGATTTGACGCTAGGGCCTTGGTTCACATCCTAATGTGGAGATGCCGGCGTTGGACTGGGGTAAACACAGTAAGAAGTTTAACAACACCAGGTTAAAGTCCAACAGGTTTATTTGGTAGCAAAAGCCACACAAGCTTTCGAGGCTCTAAGCCCCTTCTTCAGGTGAGTGGGAATTCTGTTCACAGAGTTTATAAAGACACAGACTCAATTTACATGAATAATGGTTGGAATGCGAATACTTACAACTAATCAAGTCTTTAAGAAACAAAACAATGGGAGTGGAGAGAGCATCAAGACAGGCTAAAAAGATGTGTATTGTCTCCAGACAAGACAGCCAGTGAAACTCTGCAGGTCCAGGCAAGCTGTGGGGGTTACAGATAGTGTGACATCCTAACCCAGAGATGGAATGCAGGCTAACTGGACTCTCAACCTGCCATCTTCAACAGAGAGATGGGGAGGGGCTGCACACGTTGTGGCTCTGATGGTAAACGCTGTGTGAAGGGGCCACATTCGCCCATGTGACTGCAGGTCAAAGGTGAGAGGTCAGAATCCTCACACAGAGGAAGAGCGGGTTTTTGGTTCCAGAGCACCTGTCCGGCAGTGCATGTTCTTACTGCACCTCATTGCAGTGAGGTGAGCAGGGACTACAGCAGCTCACCATCACCTTGTGAAGGGCAACTGGGGGGGGGGGCAATAAATGCTGGCCCAGCCAGCGACACCCACATCCTAAAATGAACTCTAAAAAATAATCTAGGCCGCCACGCCAATGCAATCCGAGGGAAGTGTTGCATTGTCAGGGGTGCTGCTCTTGGGGGTGAGACACCCCCGCTGCCTACACGTCCAGGTGGATGATGATAGATCTCAGGGCAGCATGGGATGAACAGCAAGTTACAAGTCTCACTGCTACTGGTGGGACCAGGCTGTGTACAGCTACATTTGAACATATTCTAGTTACGGCACTGCAAAGCAATCCAGTGTACAGAATAACAAGCAACTGAGGCGTTTTATGAAAGGTCGCCTTCTCTCAGGTTCTGATCTAGTTTGCTCCTATCGGCCTGTAGACTTAATGAAATATTTAGGTGGTTGTGAAGTGACACTCTATTATCCACAGCTCAGGGATCCTGTATCACGTCTCTAGTCATGACAATGTCACATTCCACCAGCACTGGACTAAGGCTGATAAATTAAAGAGCAGTAAAGATCTTTGTTACCTTTGCTCTACCTGTGGTGGATTATACTTCAGAGAACAGAGCGAGGCGAGATTAATCTCCCTTACTCATCTCGCCACTTAAACAACTAGCTCGCATTTAAAATGAGCAGCAGCAGCTCAGGATGTTGCTGCAGCTGCCAGTTAGTGAGGTGCTTTTAAAGAGGCAGCATTCTCCGGGAAGGTGTGTGTGTGTAGGTGTGTGTGTACATAGGAGGGGTGTGTGTGTGTGTATATATATATATATATATAGATGTGTGTACATAGAGGGGTGTGTGTGTGTACATATATAATATAGATGTGAGTGTGTGTAGGTGCATGTGTGTTGGGGGGGGGGGGGGGGGACTATTGGCAGATGATTTAAAAGAAAGTAAAATTGTCAACAACACCTCTACCCCTCGCGCCCCCACCCCGCCCCCCCCTCCCCCCGACCCCGTCAGCACTCCCTCCACCTCCAGCCCCCAATCCCGGCAGCACTCCCTCCCTCCTGCACCCCCATGCCATCAGGACACTCAGCCCCCTCTGCACCCTCCCCAACCCAAGCTTTTGGCAATCTGTCCAATATCTCTAAGGCTGCTTGTCATTATTTGATGATGTTCCTGCGAAGCACCTTGGGACATTCTTACTCTGCTAAAGGCGCTATATAAATGCACACTGTTGCTGCAGCGGACTCTTATTAAATTGGCCGTGCGTGTGTGTGAAATGAGTAGGTGGTAAGTACGCACCAGGACGGCAGTCAGAAGACGCCCCTAGCGGGGAATTAAAAGTGCCTTGCCTTTTGGGAACATTGAAAAGACTACTAGCAGCAAATTCAGTCAAACAGCAGTGACACCAAGTTAATTCCTTATTTTAAAAGAGATTCCTTCTGGGGATGTGGGTGTTGGTGGAAAGGGCAGTATTTATTTCCCATCCCCTGATGCTGCTGTGCGCGCACCGGCGGTCTGACTTCTTCACCCCATGGTATTGAGTGGTTTGCCAGTGTGCAGGAGAGAGTTCACTCAAACTATACTGGGTATTAGTTTAGGCTGGCTGTTAACTCAGAGTTTCCTTTGATAGGATAATGACAGATTTCTAGATTTCTTTTATTTGTTATTAAGCTTGCTGTTTTGAGCTTCACATCTTAGTGGGAAAAACTGGTGGGGAGGAACTTTGAACGGACTGAGGGTGACTGCGAGGAGTTGGATGACCTGATGAGTGGGATGATAGGACAGGAGCGGTGATTTAAGCTGACTCACCTTCCAAAGGGGAATCCTATCACATTGACACATACCAACTGAAGGCCCAATTCACAAGGAATTGAAATCACCAGTAACAGGATTGGTTTATATCAAACCGACTCAACCCGGTTTCAGTTTGTGACAATGAGATTTGGAAATCAGTACAATTTGGCCTCCCCTGCGCCAGCCCAACGCATGGGTTCTGACTCACCAGTTCGACAGTATGGGTACGCGTTCCAAGCCTTCTCGTGCACGTTCAGAGCTCCCTCTGGAGCCAACATCTGCACAAACCTGGGCACCTTGCTGAAAGAACAACATGGTTATACTCTTCCTCCAGTCTCACCCTCAAAGACAAGTTCAGCATCGATGTCAGCAACCTTCCTGCACCGATTATCCAGGTGAACAGGCTGCCGGTTAGAGCACCAATGGTGAGGACGGTGGGAGCACTTCACAATGGGGTGGAAGGTCCTTTTGGTTGGACAGGTCAAGCTGAATTATGTGGCTGTCTTTAGTGTCTTATCTTATGATCGTCACCCAGAAATCATAGAATGCATACAAACATGCGAGTTAGGAAGAGGCCATTCAATCCCTCGAGCCTGCTTCGCCATTCAATAAGATCTGATTGTGCCTTCAACTCCACTTTTCTGCTTAACCCAGATAATCTTTGCCTTCCTTGTTAGTTAAGAATCTAACTACCACAGTCTTAAAAATAGTCATTTATCCAACCTCCACCAATCTCCAGGGAAGAAGAGCTCCAAAGATTCATCACCCTCAGAAAAAAATCTTTCTCATCTCATCCTTTAAAAAAAAAAGAGACCCCTTATTTTTAAACTGTATCCCCTGGCTCCAGTCTCGCCCACAAGAGGAAACATCCGTTCAAAATTCACCCTGTCACGTCCCCTCAGGATCAATAAGATCACCTGTCAGTCTTCTAAACTCCAATAGGCACGGAGCCAGCCTGTCCAACCTTTCCTCGTAAGGTAAGTACCCACCCCTTCAGTCGAGTGAACCTTCCCCGAAGGAATTGCTTCAACCCTTTCCTACACGAGGCTAAAACTGTACGCAGTACTCCAGAGGCAGTCTCACCAACACCCTGGACAACTGAAACGTAACATCCCTACTTTCATAGAGGGAGAGAATAGAGTTGATGTTTCGAGTCTGAATGTTAGCACTATTCTCTCTTCACAGATGCTGCATGACCTGCCGAGGTTTCCAGCATTTTCTGGTAGAACCCTTAGGAGTATTGATAGGCAAAGGGATCTGGGTGTACAGGTACACAGGTCACTGAAAGTGGCAATGCAGGTGGAGAAGGTAGTCAAGAAGGCATACGGCATGCTTGCCTTCACCGGCCGGCGAATTGAGTTTAAAAATTGGCAAGTCATGTTGACGCTTTATAGAACCTTAGTTAGGCCGCACTTGGAATATAGTGTTCAATTCTGGTCGCCACACTACCAGAAGGATGTGGAGGCTTTGGAGAGGGTACAGAAAAGATTTACCAGGATGTTGCCTGGTATGGAGGGCATTAGCCACGAGGAGAGGTTGGAGAAACTTGGTTTGTTCTCACTGGAGCGACGGAGGTTGAGGGGAGACCTGATAGAAGTCTACAAGATTATGAGAGGCATGGACAGAGTGGATAGTCAGAAGCTTTTTCCCAGGGTGGAAGAGTCAATTACTAGGGGGCATAGGTTTAAGGTGCGAGGGGCAAAGTTTAAAGGAGATGTATGAGACAGATTTCTTACACAGAGAGTAGTGGGTGCCTGAAACCCGTTGCCGGGGGAGGTAGTGGAAGCGGATACGGTAGTGACTTTTAAGGAACGTCTTGACAAGTACATGAATAGGATGGGAATAGAGGGATATGGTCCCTGGAAGGGTAGGGGGTTTTAGTTAAGTCGGGCAGCATGGCCGGTGCAGGCTTGGAGGGCCGAAGGGCCTGTTTCTGTGCTGTAATTTTCTTTGTTCTTTGTTTTAGATTCCAACACCTACAGTATTTTGCTTTTATCCTTATTTTTACATCCATTCCCCTTTCATTTGCCTTTCTCGTCACTTGCTGGACCTGCGTACTAACTTTGTGATTCATGTGCCAGGACACCCAGATCCCTCTGTACCTCAAGAGGTCTGCAATCTCCCTCCATTTCAATTATATGCTGCTTTATTACCCTTCCTACAAAACTGGAACAATTTACACTTCCCACATTATACTCCATCTGCCAAAACCATCAGCTCCCTCAGCACTGACCCTCTGACAGTGCGGCACTCCCTCAGCACCGACCCTCTGACAGTGCGGCACTCCCTCAGCACTGACCCTCTGACAGTGCGGCACTCCCTCAGCACTGACCCTCTGACAGTGCGGCACTCCCTCAGCACTGACCCTCTGACAGTGCGGCACTCCCTCAGCACTGACCCTCTGACAGTGCGGCACTCCCTCAGCACTAGAGTGGGGTGTCAGCTTTGATTCTTGTACTCGAGCCCTGGAGTGGGAACAATAATGTCACCCCACCTTTCTCCATGATACACATTGTTCTTCTGTCTGAATATTGTGTCAGCATTTTAATTTATTTAGTTACTGCAAAGCAACTAGTTACACCTAAAATGTATATGGGAGAAATGTGATGAACACCCAGAGATGTAACCGTCACTACATATCCTCAAGCCCTTTGTTTCCTCCCTGTTCCTCCCATGTAGCTTTCTTGCTGCTGTCTAAGCTGTTGCAATTGTACGCTCTGTGATGGAAAATTAATATCTCGTCAATTTACCCTCCCTCCCGTGCAGAAACATTATCACTTCCACGGTAAGGCACGAACAAGTGGGGGGTCAAAATGATGCTTTCAGTCCACTGCTATGATGCCCCAGGACATTGGGTCATGAATTTAATTAATACACCTTTTGTTTTTTAACAGAACACTTTGCATCATTGATTCTAGAAGCTGCTATTGTGATAACAGGATGTGGTTAGTCAGATTTGAGAGAACAAACACATGTAAGAGGGAGCCTGAAGGTACATTGGGAAAAAGGGACAGAAGGGAACTCCAATATCTTCAATGACTCGTGTACATATACACCAAGGTCCCTCCAATCCTGCAACTCCTTTACAGTTTCTCCCTTTATTTTATCCTGTCTTTCCACATCCTTCCTGTCAAAATCAATCACCTCACATTTCTCTGCATTAAACTTCATCTGCCGCTTGTCTGCCCAATTCACCAACATGTCTCTGTCCTTCTGAAGTTGACTCTCCTCATCACAACAACAATGTTTCCAATCTTTGTAACATCGGCAAATGCCCTGTCCATCACGAAAGCTGGCAGGGGGATATCTGATTAGAAACGTTACACATAGTGCCTTATTGCCCCTCATTGTGGAGTCAGTGGGTAGTGCTCATGGGGTGACTCCACAGCACAGCCCAGAATCTCGGCCGACAATCTGAATGCAGTGCTGAGTGAGTGCTGCACTGTCAGAGGGATAGGGCAGGGCAGCCCCGAGGGAGCGCCGCATTGCACCATTCAAGAGGCAGCACTGCTCTCCGCTTCCTGTCACTCGGCCAATTTCTTATCCAAATGTCAACTGTCCCTTTCATTCCATGAGCTGGAATTTTGCTGACAAGTCTGTTGTGTGGCACTGTATCAAATGCCTTTTGAAAATCCATATACATCACATCAACAGCATTTCCCTCATCAACCCTCTGTTACTTCCTCATGTGGACCATGTCCTCTGGATGTTAACCCATCCCAAAAGAATGTCCTGCAGCCGCACTGTGACATCCTTGACCCTGGCACCAGGGAGTCAACATGTCACCCGGGAGTCACAGCTACAGCCACAGAAACACCTGTCTGCTCCCCTACCTACAGAATCCCCAACCTACAGAATCCCCAACCACGATAACGCTCCCACTCTTCCTCCTCCTCCCCCGTGCAGCTGAGACATGACCTTGGCTCTGGCCTCTGAGGAAGCGTCTCAGTTAGGCTGGATGGGGGGACGTTTCTGTAAATTCTGCATTATGAAATTCTCATCAGAAATGATTGAACTCCCTCTCAGGAGGGTCAGATGCAGTGACACAGTGGAAGGCAGATCAGCAGGTAGTAAATCGGCAATGCACAGTGAGGTCATTGGTAGGTACCACAATTACCGATAAGAACCAAGGAACCAGGGCGATTAAATCATTTCAAGCATCAGTTCTGCTCAGTAACTCACCTTTCACACACAGGCTTGGTAACTTACTCCAGAATAACACTAAAATACACTGTTAGCACTGACAACCCGCACCCACATCCCCTCACAGAACCTGTCAGTCAGTCAAATCATCCAGTCTGCACATGTAAGCTTCTGCTTCTTAACACTCCCACTCAGTCTCTACTCACCCCCCCCACTCTCCCCGCAGAGACCCCCAGCCATTCTACCCCTCACAGCCCCCCCACTCTCCCCACACAGTTCCCCCCCCCCGCCATTCTACCCTTAACTACCCCCAACAAGTAAAAATCCTGCATTCTAATGAGCTGTAGCAGCTTTAGCTACCACACAGGCTCACCGAGTCGATAGCTGGGATGAAAGGGTTAAACCAGTATTCACAAGTTTAGAAGACTAAGGGGTGATTCATAGAATCATAGAATCCCTACAGTACAGGAGGAGGCCATTCGGCCCATCGAGTCTGCACCGACCACAATCCCACCCAGGCCCTACCCCCACATATTTACCCGCTAATCCCTCTAACCTACACATCTCAGGACTCTAAAGGGGCAATTTTTAACCTGGCCAATCAACCTAACCCGCACATCTTTAGACTGTGGGAGGAAACCGGAGCACCCGGAGGAAACCCACGCAGACACGAGGAAAATGTGCAAACTCCACACAGACAGTGACCCAAGCCGGGAATTGAACCCAGGTCCCTGGAACTGTGAAGCAGCAGTGCTAACCACTGTGCTACCGTGCTGCCCCTTTGATTGAATTGAGACATTGATGAGGAACTATTTCCTCTGGGGTGGGCGATTCCGGAACAATGGAGCTGAGGTTAAAAGTGGAGCCGCTCTGAGGCGATATCAGAAAGCTCATCCTCACACAAAGCCACATGGAACTCTGCAACCCTCACCCCCAGAAAGGCGGTGAATCCCGGGGGGAACAGGAGAGTCATTCACATTTCCAAGGCTGAGGTGGATAGACCTTTGTTGGTTAAGGTTGTCTAGGAATATGTAGTGAGGGTGGGTAAGTGGAGTTGAGGTACAGTTCAGTCACGATCTCATTGAATGGTCAGAAGTGGCCGAGTGGTCTCCTCCTGTCCCTGTGCCCAAATCTTACAAACACCGCAGCCCGGCGATGCTGGGCTTTCGAAACAGGTTAGTCCCAGATCCACCTGTCCCTGGATGGAGACCTGCTCACCTCCCTTTCCTCCGACTATAATAAGAACGTATCAATTATTAGCAGGAGTAGGCCACTCAGCCCCTCGAGCCTGTTCCCCCATTCATGATGATCATCGCTGATCTGGTTGTGGTCTTTCCTGCGCCCACCTCAAAGCCCTGGACTCCCTGAGTTTGTAAAACCCAGAGCTTGGTGTCATTGAAAATATTACTTCACATCGCTCTCCTCCTATCCGCTACCTCGGTGCTGCGCTGGGAGAAGGTCGTCCACCAAAGTTCCTGCCCAGGATTATATCCAGTGCTCCAGCAGCTAACTGTAGAGGTCACACAGAGGCATCATCCACTCTAACCACGGTCTCAGAAAAGGGGCATTTTGCTTTATTCCGGTCATCAGAGGTAAATTAAGCATTTACTGCCCATGTCTAAAAGATAAGCTGCTTGCTAAAGTACAACTGAGTGGCTTGCTAAGCCATTTCAGAGTCAACCACGTTGCTGTGGCTCTGGAGTCACATGTAGGCCAGACCAGGTAAGGACGGCAGATTTCCTTCCCTAAAGGGACATTAGTGAACCAGATGGGCTTTTATGACAATCAGAGATAGTTGTCATGGACACCATTACTGAGATTGGCCTTATATCCCACATTCAAATTCTCCAGCTACTTAGTAGAAGAGACTAGGATCTGAGGCCACAGCCTCAGAATAAAGTGACGACCCTTTAAAACAGAGATGAGGAGGAATTTCTTCAGCCAGAGAGTGGTGAATCTGTGGAACTCTTTGCCGCAGGAGGCTGTGGAGGCCGGGTCATTGAGTGTCTTTAAGACAGAGATAGATAGGTTCTTGATTAATAAGGGGATTGGGGGTTATGGGGAAAGGCAGGAGATTGGGGTGGAGAAACACATCAGCCATGATTGAATGGTGGAGCAGACTCGATGGGCCGAATGGCCTAATTGTGCTCCTATATCTCATGGGATTTCAACTGAGCCCCCGCCCCCGCCACTTACCGCTGGAGATGGTAGATCTTGTGTGTGTATTGTCCCTTCTCACCATCTTTCTCATATGGTTCGTTCTTTAACACTTCAACACCTTCTCCTCCTCCAGTCTCATTCTTACTTGCCTCTGCCACAGAGTACAATTGTGCCACCTGGTACTGTAAGGTGGGGAGAGGAAGGAGGAAAAGTAAGAGTTTAATGACTTTCTGCAGTCCCCACTTTGACTTCACCTTCCTGAGCTCACATCGCAGCCTCACACAGAAACACCCACAGCTCAACTAAACTCACAAGACATTCTGCATCAGGCCAAGGAAGAATCAAATTATATAGTGTGTTTTTTTTGCTATCTCAGGGTGTCTCAAGTGTCACTGTTGTAACGTCAGCCGCCAATTTGCCAGAGCGAGCTCCCCACAAACAGCAATCTGAGATTTGATTTATTATTGTCACATGTATTAACAAAGTGAAAAGTATTGTTTCTTGTGCATACCATTCATAGAGAAGGAAACGAGAGTGCAGAATGTAGTGTCACAGTCATAGCTAGGGTGTAGAGAAAGATCAACTGAATGCAAGGTAGGTCCATTCAAAGTCTGACAGCAGCAGGGAAGAAGCTGTTCTTGAGTTGGTTGGTGCGTGTCCTCAGACTTTTGTATCTTTTTCCCGAAGGAAGAAGGTGGAAGAGAGAATGTCCGGGGTGTGTGGGGTCCTTAATTATGCTGGCTGCTTTGTCGAGGCAGCAGGAAGTGTAGACAGAGTCAATGGATGGGACGCTGGTTTGAGTGATGGATTGGGCTATATTCACGATGTTTTGTAGTTCCTTGTGGTCTTGGGCAGAGCAGGAGCCATACCAAGCTGTGATACAACCAGAAAGAATGCTTTCTATGGTGCATCTGTAAAGTTGGAGAGAGTCGTAGCTGACATGCCAAATTTCCTTAGTCTTCTGAGAAAGTAGAGGTGTTGGTGGACTTTCTTAACTATAGTGTCGGCATGGGGGGGACCAGGACAGGGTGTTGGTGATCTGGACACCTAAAAACTTGAAGCTCTCGACCCTTTCTACTTCGTCCCCTCTGATGTAGACAGGGGAATGTTCTCCTTTACACTTCCTGAAGTCAATGACAATTTTCTTTGTTTGTTGACACTGAGGGAGAGATTATTGTTGCTGCACCAGTTCACCAGATTCTCTATCTCATTCCTGTACTCTGTCTCGTCATTGTTTGAGATCCGACCCACTACGGTGGTGTCGTCAGCAAACTTGAAAATCGAATTGGAGGGGAATTTGGCCGCACAGTCATAGGTGTATAAGGAGTATAGTAGGGGGCTGAGAACACAGCCTTGTGGGGCATCAGTTTGAGGATGATCATGGAGGAGAATGACCAGAGAACCAGTTTGGGATTTCATTTGAGATATAAGTATTGGCCAGGACACTGGGGAAATCTCCCGTATTCTTGGAATAACACCACAGGAATTTTAAAAAACATTCAGCTGACAGGGAAGACATGAAGCTAAATTAACTCATTAACATTTAATTGGTTTAACATCTGATCTCAAAGATGGCACTTCTGACAGTAAGAGTTTTAACAACACCAGGTTAAAGTCCAACAGGTTTATTTGGTGGCAAATGCCATTAGCTTTCGGAGCGCTGCTCCTTCGTCAGATGGAGTGGATATCTGCTCTCAAACAGGGCATAGAGAGACACAAAATCAAGTTACAGAATACTGATTAAAATGCGAATCTCTACAGCCAACCAGGTCTTAAAGGTACAGACAATGTGAGTGGAGGGAGCATTAAGCACATGTTAAAGGGATGTGTATTGTCTCCAGACAGGACAGCCTGCAAGTCCAGGAGGCAAGCTGTGGGGGTTACTGATAGTGTGACATAAACCCAACATCCCGGTTTAGGCCATCTTCATGTGTGCAGAACTTGGCTATCAGTTTCTGCTCAACGACTCTGCGCTGTTGTGTGTCGTGAAGGCCGCCTTGGAGAACGCTTACCCGAAGATCAGAGGCTGAATGCCCGTGACCGCTGAAATGGTCCCCCACAGGAAGAGAACAGTCTTGCCTGGTGATTGTCGAGCGGTGTTCATTCATCCGTTGTCGTAGCGTCCGCATGGTTTCCCCAATGTACCGTGCCTCGGGATATCCTTTCCTGCAGTGTATCAGGTACAATGCAGACGCTACGACAACGGATGAATGAACACCGCTCGACAATCACCAGGCAAGAGTGTTCTCTTCCTGTGGGGGAGCACTTCAGCAGTCACGGGCATTCAGCCTCTGATCTTCGGGTAAGCGTTCTCCAAGGCGGCCTTCACAACACACGACAGCGCAGAGTCGCTGAGCAGAAACTGATAGCCAAGTTCCGCACACATGAGGACGGCCTAAACCGGGATGTTGGGTTTATGTCACACAATCAGTAACCCCCACAGCTTGCCTCCTGGACTTGCAGAATCTCACTGGCTGTCCTGTCTGGAGACAATACACATCTCTTTAACCTGTGCTTAATGCTCCCTCCACTCACATTGTCTGTATCTTTAAGACCTGGTTGGCTTTAGAGATTCGCATTTTAATCAGTATTCTGTAACTTGATTTCGTGTCTCTGTGCCTTGTTTGAGAGCAGATATCCAATCCATCTGACGAAGGAGCAGCGCTCCGAAAGCTAATGGCATTTGCTACCAAATAAACCTGTTGGACTTTAACCTGGTGTTGTTAAAACTCTGACTGTGTTTACCCCAGTCCAACGCCGGCACCTCCACATCACTTCTGACAGTGCAGTGTTCCCTCAGTACTGTTGATGTGGAGATGCCGGCATTGGATTGGGGTGGGCACAGTAAGAAGTCTCACAACACCAGGTTAAAGTCCAACAGGTTTATTTGGAATCACGAGCTTTCAGAGCTCTGCCTGACCCACTTGATGAAGGAGCAGCGCTCCGAAAGCTCGTGATTCCAAATAAAACCCGTTGGACTTTAACCTGGCGTTGTGAGACTGGTACTGGGAATGCCAGCCTGAATTATGTGCCCAAGTTTCTGGGGTGGAGCTTTTGACTGAGAGGGACCCTCAAATAACAGCTGGCATTAGTTAGCCAGCAGGTGCTGCTCATAACTGGCAATAAGTCACCATTATACAACCAGCTGGGCCGGAAACACTGAGTTAATACATCCCCACACCAGCAAGTCCAATCGCTGGGAAAGCGATTATACTTGGCCTGTGCACAAGTGAGAATGTGTTTTTTAATGGGGAAGTGAGGTTTAATGACTGGCTGGAATTCGAGTTCTCACGCACACTTGTGTACGATAGTGCTCATCGAGTACTTGCCTTCAAATCCGTTTTTCTGATTAGTGTAGCTCCAGTTGCAAGCCTGGCTTTACCTTCTAATAACATTAACCTGATCCCTAAACCCCTGCGACTTACTGCAGCTCAGTTTCTAAATAGAACCATTGTCAGAGGCTGCAACTGATTGTATCATTTATATCTCGTTGCACAACAGACTGAATTTCACAATTCCGTGTATGGTTAGTGTGATGTCTGCCCAGTTCTACAGCTGCAGCGAGCTGGGCTGTAGTCCCCAATGGGAATCTGCACACTGCATTCCCGTCCAATCAAACAGGGAATCAGTAAATTTCTTCAGAAGGATCTCATGAGGCACCCTGACAGATACATGAATAGGCAATGAACAGAGGAATATGGATCGTGGAGAGACAAAAGACCTTTGGTTTAGAAAGGTGTCATGTGCCAGTGCAGGTTTGGTGGGCTGCAGGGCCTGTTCCTGTGCTGTACAGTTTCTTTGTTCTTTGGTGAGCCACAGAAATGTGACCCTGGATCAGTAACAATGCAGATCTTAGGGTTCAACCACAATGAGATAAAGTTCTCCCAACTCCATGTAACCCCGTGCTGTACCTGTCCTAGGAGTGTTAGATGGGGGACAGTGTAGAGGGAGCTTTACTCTATCTAATCCCGTGCTGTACCTGTCCTGGGAGTGTTTGATGGGGACAGTGTAGAGGGAGCTTTACTCTATCTAATCCCGTGCTTTACCTGTCCTGGGAGTGTTTGATGGGGACAGTGTAGAGGGAGCTTTACTCTGTATCTAACCCCGTGCTGTACCTGTCCTGGGAGTGTTTGATGGGGACAGTGTAGAGGGAGCTTTACTCTGTATCTAACCCCGTGCTGTACCTGTCCTGGGTGTGTTTGATGGGGACAGTGTAGAGGGAGCTTTACTCTGTATCTAACTCCGTGCTGTACCTGTCCTGGGAGTGTTTGATGGGGACAGTGTAGAGGGAGCTTTACTCTGTATCTAACCCCGTGCTGTACCTGTCCTGGGAGTGTTTGATGGGGACAGTGTAGAGGGAGCTTTACTCTGTATCTAAGCCCGTGCTGTACCTGTCCTGGGAGTGTTTGATGGGGGACAGTGTAGAGGGAACTTTACTCTGTTTAACTGGAGATGTATCTGATCCAGGGGCAGGAATTCAGGTAATTAATGGGTGTAATATATATCGCCATGTACATACAATGCTGAAGTTCATTACCTTGAAAAGACTGTGGAATGATCAGGAAGGTCAGACAGTATCCAGCAGCAGATTGCTAGATGCAGCTCCTCTGTTTAAACAACAGGCAGCTGATCCCAAGCTGGGATTTGACGTGATCAGGGAGAGTCGATGCAGATTGTGTAGAATATTTCTAACTCAGAGATCCCTGAAGCTATCAGAGAGCAGCAAGGTTATTACTGTCCTGTAGCTCTCAGCGCTGCTCTGTTTAATCGCAATGACTGGGAAGGATCACACATACCATGGGACGGACATTAGGATGCGGCATCCAAGGACTGATGCTATCCTTGGAGTAAATCCAGCGCTCTGTAAACAGGAACTGTCGGCCTGACGTTAGAACATTCCCCTCAATCAGCCCCTTCCTCCCCGAACTGAAACTGCAGTCTCCTTCTCAATCTATGCTGCTGGCACGACACCAGGCAGTACATTTACTGCCGTCTACCTTCATTTCCTATTTGCGAAGACACATTTACAAATATACTTCACTCTCATGGCCCAGGGGACACATGAGGACGGCCTCAACCGGGATCTTGGGTTCATGTCACACTATCTGTAACTTGCCTGGGCTTGCAAAATCTCACTAACTGTCCTGGCTGGAGACAATACACATCTCTTTAACCTGAGGAACAGCAGGAAAGGGGCAGAGTATCTGCTTTGGGTGATGTCAGTTTAGGGTGAGTGCCTGTGAGGATTCACAGGGGGAATGGAATTGCCCCCTCTTCAAAAAGCCCCATGGGATATTCAATATAAAGAGGAAGTGTTGGAATGGCAGAAGGAGTTTAATTTAGACAAATGCAAGGTGATGCATTTTGGTAGATTGAACCAGGGCAGGACTTACTCAGTTAATGGTAGGGCGTTGGGGAGAGTTACAGAACAAAGAGATCGAGGGGTACATGTTCATAGCTCCTTGAAAGTGGAGTCACAGGTGGATAGAGTGGTGAAGAAGGCATTCGGCATGCTTGGTTTCATTGGTCAGAACATTGAATACAGGAGTTGGGACATCTTGTTGAAGTTGTACAAGACATTGGTAAGGCCACACTTGGAATACTGTGTGCAATTCTGGTCACCCTATTATAGAAAGGATATTATTAAACTAGAAAGAGTGCAGAAAAGATTTACTAGGATGCTACCGGGACTTGATGGATTGAGTTATAAGGAGAGGCTGAATAGACTGGGACTTTTCTCTCTGGAGCGTTGGAGGCCGAGGGGTGACCTTATATTGATCTATAAAATAATGAAGGACATAGACAAGGTAGATAGTCAATATCTTTTCCCAAAGGTAGGGGAGTCTAAAACTAGAGGGCATAGGTTTAAGGCGAGAGGGGAGAGATACAAAAGGGTCCAGAGGGGCAATTTTTTCACACAGAGGATGCTGGGCATCTGGAACAAGAGGTAGTAGTAGAGGCGGGTACAATTTTATCTTTTAAAAAGCATTTAGTTACATGGGTGCGATAGGTATAGAGGGATAAGCTTAGGGGTTTAAAAAAAAGGGTAGCATGGACAAGTTGGGCCGAAGGGCCTGTTTCCATGCTGTAAACCTCTATGACTCAATACACCACAGACCAGGCAGCACTCTTGCCCAGAGAAAAAATAAATTAATGTTTCGAGTTTAGGGCCCGCTGAGTACGCGCATGTTTTTGCTTTTGTTTGGGATTCTTTCAGGCCCTTCTGCAAGTGGCACAGGATCTTAACACGTCACTTGAAAGACAGCACCTCTGACAGTGCGGCGCCCCCTCAGCGCTGGCCCTCCGACAGTGCGGCGCCCCCTCAGCGCTGGCCCTCCGACAGTGCGGCGCCCCCTCAGCGCTGGCCCTCCGACAGTGCGGCGCCCCCTCAGCGCTGGCCCTCCGACAGTGCGGCGCCCCCTCAGCGCTGGCCCTCCGACAGTGCGGCGCCCCCTCAGCGCTGGCCCTCCGACAGTGCGGCGCCCCCTCAGCGCTGGCCCTCCGACAGTGCGGCGCCCCCTCAGCGCTGGCCCTCCGACAGTGCGGCGCCCCCTCAGCGCTGGCCCTCCGACAGTGCGGCGCCCCCTCAGCGCTGGCCCTCCGACAGTGCGGCGCCCCCTCAGCGCTGGCCCTCCGACAGTGCGGCGCCCCCTCAGCGCTGGCCCTCCGACAGTGCGGCGCCCCCTCAGCGCTGGCCCTCCGACAGTGCGGCGCCCCCTCAGCGCTGGCCCTCCGACAGTGCGGCGCCCCCTCAGCGCTGGCCCTCCGACAGTGCGGCGCCCCCTCAGCGCTGGCCCTCCGACAGTGCGGCGCCCCCTCAGCGCTGGCCCTCCGACAGTGCGGCGCCCCCTCAGCGCTGGCCCTCCGACAGTGCGGCGCCCCCTCAGCGCTGGCCCTCCGACAGTGCGGTGCTCCTGTTGTATTGCCAGTGAGTGTTCTGTAATAAGCTGTACTCTGCACCTGGGTCTGTTTGCTCACCTTGACAAGGGCACAAGACGACCTCTGCTTGATCAGCGCATAACTGTCACCTCATATAATCAGTGAGCCAATCACAATGCTTTCCGGAGCTAGTAAAACAGAAATCTCTCGCACGCCCCTCAGCCTTCACGCTCAATCTCAGCAGCAGAGGGAGTTTGATCTGATAACTGAAGGAATGTCGGCGTCTCTATCGGCTTGTAAGAGCTGGTTCTGAGCTGCTTGGGTTGTACACTCACTGCTGTTAAAAAATTATATTCACGCAACCGGACACAAGGGCATTAAACCTGGTGACATGACATACGGAGGAGCTATTTCTTAAACAGCAACCAATCTAATAAAATTAAGGCGAATTACTGCGGATGCTGGAAACAAACAAAAACAGAGAATGCTGGAAAATCTCAGCAAGTCTGACAGCGTCTGAGGGAATAGAGCCAACGCTGAGTCTGGATGACCCTTTGTCAGCGACTCGAATCGTTGGCTCTACCACTCTGTAATACTGTGTACTAAAACAGACAATGCAAGATAGGGGAACGTACAGGTTCCCTCTCCTCAACTCCATCCAATAACCCAAACTGGGCGAGGCAGAGTGCAGTAAAGATGTGACACCGCCCTAGCATGACTTATCACTGACTGTCTACACAAACACACAGAGTGACGCAAGAGCTCACACTCAGCCAGTGTTTCAAATGGAAAGTATATTCAGGGGTGGGGAAAAAAAAAACTGGGCCTTTCCCAAGTGCTACTGGGTGTCCTGCATTCTGCACCCACGCCAGTGAGCAAGTTGCAAAGCTGGGCCCAGCACCACAGCACAGAGACTTTGGACAGGGCAGACTGACTGGGGCGCTGCAGAACACAGGGAAATATAGACAGGCCAAGACTGCAAAGATTGGGTCCTGTTTGAGGTGTGTGGGTCATGGGGCATTTGGATAGAAATGTTTGGAAAGTTGGGTCTGAGAGTGTAGAAGCATACCGCTCCCAAAAGAGGCCATATATAAAAGATTAGATATCAGGGCAAGAGAATGAGCATGATGGCTTTCAGACACAACAGGGGGAGCGAGAAAGATTCAGGGAAACGATTCCAGAGTTGGTGGATAGTTCAAAACCAGGAAGGTGCCCTCAATAATGACTGCGCCTCGGTACATGGGCAGGGGACGCGGACTGCGTACCCGAATATAAAGCAGCAAGCGCGTACCCGAATATAAAGCAGCAAGCGTGGACCGCGGACCCGAATATATTTGATTTATTATTGTCATATGTATTACCATGCAGTGAAAAGCTTTGTTTCCTGCGCACTATACAAAGCATACCGTTCATAGAGAAGGAAAGGAGAGAATGCAGAATGTAGTGTTACAGTCATAGCTAGGGTGTAGAGAAAGATCAGCTTAATGCAAGGTAAGTCCATTCAAAAGTCTGACGGCAGCAGGGAAGAAGCTGTTCTTGAGTTGGTTGGTACGTGACCTCAGACTTTTGTATCTTTTTCCCGATGGAAGGCGGCGGAAGAGCGAATGTCCGGGGTGTGTGGGGTCCTTAATTATGCTGGCTGCTTTGCCGAGGCAGTGGGAAGTGTAGACAGAGTCAATGGATGGGAGGCTGGTTTGCGTGATGGATTGGGCTACATTCATGACCTTTTGTAGTTCCTTGCGGTCTTGGGCAGAGCAGGAGCCATACCAAGCTGTGATACAACCAGAAAGAATGCTTTCTATGGTGCACCTGTAAAAGTTAGAGTGAGTCATAGCTGACATGCCAAATTTCCTTAGTCTTGACAAGGGGTGGGCTTTCTTAACTATAGTGTCGGCATGGGGGGGACCAGGACAGGTTGGTGGTGATCTGGACACCTAAAAACTTGAAGCTCTCGACCCTTTCTACTTCGTCCCCGTTAGTGTAGACAGGTGCATGTTCTCCTTTACACTTCCTGAAGTCGATGACAATCTCCTTCATTTTGTTGACATTGAGGGAGAGATTATTGTTGCCGCACCAGTTCACCAGATTCTCTATCTCATTCCTGTACTCTGTCTCGTCATTGTTTGAGATCCGACCCACTACGGTGGTGTTGTCAGCAAACTTGAAAATCGAATTGGAGAGGAATTTGGCCAAACAGTCATAGGTGTGTAAGGAGTATAGAAGGGGACTGAGAACACAGCCTTGTGGGGCACCGGTGTCGAGGATGATCGTGGAGGAGGTGTTGTTGCCTCTCCTTACTGATTGTGGACTGTAGATTAGGAAGTTCAGGATCCAGTCACAGAGGGAGGTGCCAAGTCTGAGGCCACGGTGTTTGGAGATGAGTTTCGTAGGAATAATGGTGTTGAAGGCTGAGCTGTAGTCAATAAATAGGAGTCTGACATGGGTGTCCTTGTTATCTAGGTGTTCCAGGGTTGAGTGCAGGGCCAGGGAGATAGTGTCTGCCGTGGACCTGTTGCAGCGGTAGGCAAACTGTAGTGGATCCAGGTAGTCCGGGAGGCTGGAATTGATTCGTGCCATGAGTAACCTTTTGAAGCACCTCACAATGATGGATGTCAGAGCCACCGGCCGATAGTCATTAAGGCACGGTGCTTGGCTTTTCTTAGGTACCGGGATGATGGTCGTCTTCTTGAAGCAGATAGGGACCTCAGATTGTTGTGAAGAGAATACTCAGGCCAGCTGGTCCGCACAGGATCTCAGTGCTCATCCGGGTACCCCATCCAGCCCAGTCGCTTTCCGTGGGTTGACCTTCGAGAAAGCTGCTCTGACATCTGCAACGGTGACTCCAGTACAGGTTCATCCAGGGTGGAGGGCATGCTCTCGCTGACCTCTTGCTCAAAACAGGCATAGAATTCATTGAGCTCATCAGGGAGGGGTGCGTTGGTGCCGGTGATTTTACAGGCCTTCATCTGGTAGCCTGATATATCTTCTAGACCTTGCCATTGTTAGCAGTGGCTAGCCTGGGACTCAACTAAAACTTTCCCAATCAAGGTCAAGGTAATCTCAATAAAAAAACTCCCATTTCTACAGATCATTTCACAATCGCACGGTGTCTCAAAGCATTTTACAACCAAGGAAATATTTTTTGAAGAGTATTACTGTTACAACACAGGGAAGGTGCGGTACACTTGCCCACACTGGATTGGACACGGCTGGAGTCAGCGTGAACTTGGTCTGCATCGGTGCTCTAACAAAGTCAACAGTTTTCGTCGGTAAATAATGTCTCAAAATTGACAGCCTCGAGACCGGTGCTGGATTTCAGATCTCACCGGTTTTCTGGACCAGATCAGCTGGATCAGGCCTGGGTGGGTCAGGTGGGGGTCAAGGGTCACACAAACACTAAGGTAATAACTGGCGGCACCTAGCTGAACACGCTGCCAAGTCATTTTACTCTTCTAATAATAACCAAACTTCATGCATGGCAGGTTTAAAACACTGTGTGGAGAGGCCGGCGCTGGACTGGGGTAAGCTTAGTAAGAAGTCTCACAACACCAGGTTAAAGTCCAACAGGTTTATTTGGAATCACAAGCCACGAGCTTTTGGAACGCTGCTCCTTCATCAGGTGAGTGCGAGTTCTGTTCACAAACAGGGCATATAAAGACACAAACTCAATTTACAAAATAATGGTTGGAATACAAGTCTTTACAGGTAATCAAGTCTTAAAGATACAGAAAGGTCTGTACCTTTAAGACATGATTACTTGTACTCACATTCCAATCATTATCTTGTAAATTGAGTTTGTGTCTTTATATGCCCTGTTTGTGAACACAAGTCCTCACTCACCTGATGAAGGAGCAGCGCTCCGAAAGCTCGTGCTGCCAAATAAACCTGTTGGACTTTAACCTGGTGTTGTGAGACTTCTTACTGAGCTTTAAAAGAGTCAGTTTTTGGACATGGGCAGTTTTTGGATAGCTGGATTTAGGCAGCAAGGTGGCGCAGTGGGTTAGCACTGCTACCTCCCAACGCCAAGGACCCGGGTTCAATTCCCGGCTCGGGTCACTGTCTGTGCGGAGTCTGCACGTTCTCCCAGTGTCTGTGTGGGCTTCCTACAGGTGCTCCGGTTTCCTCCCACAGTCTGAAAAACATGTGTTGGCCATGCTAAATTCTTCCTCAGTGGACCCAAACAGTTGGTTGGTACATGTTCAGGTTTTATCTTTTTCCCGACGGAAAAAGGTGGAAGAGAGAATGTCCAGGGTACGTGGGGTCCTTGATTATGCTGGCTCCTTTTCTGAGGCTGTGGAAAGTGAAGACAGAGTCAATGGAGAGAGGCTGGTTTGCGTGATGGACTGGGTTTCTTTCACGATCCTTTGTAGTTTCATGTGGTCTTGGGCAGAGCAGGAGCCATACCAAGCTGTGATGCAGCAAGCAGACATGCCAAATTTCCTTAGCCTCATGAGAAAGTAGAGGCGTTGGTGGGCTTTCCCAACTATAGTGTTGGCACGGGGGGGACCAGGACACGTTGTTGGTGATCTGGACACCTAAAAACTTGAAGCTCTCGATCATTTCCACTTCATCCCATTTGATGTAGACAGGGGCATGTTCTCCTCTACGCTTCCTGAAGTCGATGACAATCATAGAAATCATAGAAACCCTACAGTACAGAAAGAGGCCATTCGGCCCATCGAGTCTGCACCGACCACAATCCCACCCAGGCCCTACCCCCATATCCCTACATATTTTACCTGCTAATCCACGCATCCCAGGACACTAAGGGGCAATTTTAGCATGGCCAATCAACCTAACCCGCACATCTTTGGACAATCTCCTTCATTTTGTTGACACTGAGGGAGAGATTATTGTTGCCACACCAGTTCACCAGATTCTCTATCTCACTCCTGTACTCTGTCTCGTCATTGTTTGAGATCCGACCAACTACAGTGGTGTTGTCAGCAAACTTGAAAATCGAATTGGAGGGGAATTTGGCCACACAGTCATAGGTGTATAAGGAGTATAGTAGGGAGCTGAGAACACAGCCTTGTGGGGCACCGGTGTTGAGGATGATCATGGAGGGGGTGTTGTTGCCTATCCTTACTGATTGCGGTCTGTGGGTTAGGAAGTTCAGGATCCAATCGCAGAGGGAGGAGCCGAGCCCTAGGCCATGGAGTTTGGAGATGGTTTTTGTTGCTGTTGGAACATACTGTCCTAACTGTATGCAATAGCTCTGGTACCCCATCTGTGTCCTGCTCAATACCAACAGAAAGAGATCAACTGCTCTTTCAGCTCACTGGCCTTGTTTCTGGGATCTGGTGCAAATCGGCCAGTACATTACAATGATTCCTGGCCTTCGATGACCATTCAATGATTATCAAACTAAACAAAACACAAGATAAGAGGCAGAATCGGAACTAGCTCCTCACATCAATAGAACATCTCCAGGTTAACCAACTAGCAAAACATTCACAGGGCAATTGGGCTAATTGAAGAGCCCTTTCAAAGAGCTGGAAGGGCCATGGGTCAAATAGCCCCAGTCTGTGCTGTAAGATTCTAGGATTCAGTTCCGCGCCTTCCCTCATCCGCCAGAGAAACGCCCAGGATTTGAATAAAATCTGTGACATTAAGTTTCACTCTCGTGTCTGTCACTCCTCCTCGACTGGCTGAAATATTTCATGAGGAACATCTGAATGATGTCAATAGTCTGGAATATTACTGTACAGGTGGGCACGAGGGTGTAGTCTCCCATTGCAAAATGCCCCAAGAGTTGAAGGTTATTCTATAAACTCAGAATAGCTGGCATTTTATTTGGGCAATATGAGCTATGAACTGGGCAAAGCTGCTTTCAAAGTGGCTCAGTGCGACCGGTGATGTACCCACTTCTACAGTTTTATTGTACTGTGATGTTTTGACATATTACAGAGTGGACTCTGTAATTACAGGCTCGTGACACACAGAGAGGGAAAGATAATCAGAGCTCTAATCCCAAATATCACGCATGCAAACTCAGAAGGGTTGGGTTTAATAGTATTATACAGCCCAGAAACCGTAGCGTGACTGGAGTTAGACAAAGGTAAAAGGTTACCAAGTGGGAAAATAACCCTGGATTAAACATACCATCAGGTTTTCACTTCACCAAGACACAACTCAAGATTCAAAGGGCCCCCCGAGCAACACCTTGTATTTGGAGGGAGCGAGTGAAATTAGAGAAGTTTGTCCGGCAATATTTCTGACCAAAGATCACAGACCTGAAAGACTGACTCTGTTTCTCTCTCCATAGACGCTGCCAAGCCTGCTGAGTATTTCCAGCATTTTGTGTTTTTATTTCAGACTTCAGCATCTACAGTATCGTGTGTGCGCGCGTTGGAGTAAAGCACGTGGAGCACATGATACCAGGACTAAGAGGTTATGAAGACAGGTTGCGCAGACAAGGCTTGCGTTCCTTTGAATAAAGAAGATTTAAAGGCGATCTATTCAAAATATTTAAACTGATCTCAAGGATCTGACTGGGTAGAATTGCCAGGTTGATTCTGGAGTTGAGAGGGTTGGCTTATGAGGAGAGACTGAGTAGACTGGGGCTATACTCATTGGAATTCAGAAGAATGAGGGGAGATCTTATAGAAACATATAAGATGATGAAGGGAATAGATCAGATAGAAGCAGGGAAGTTGTTTCCACTGGTGGGTGAAACCAGAACTAGGGGGCATAGCCTCAAAATAAGGGGGAGCGGATTTAGGACTGAGTTGAGGAGGAACTGCTTCACACAAAGGGTTGTGAATCTGTGGTATTCCCTGCCCAGTGAAGCAGTTGAAGCTACCTCATTGAATGTTTTTAAGGCAAGGATAGATAAATTTTTGAACAGTAAAGGAATTAAGGGTTATGGTGAGCGGGCGGGTAAGTGGAGCTGAGTCCACGAAAAGATCAACCATGATCTTATTGAATGGCGGAGCAGGCTTGAGGGGCCAGATGGCCGACTCCTGCTCCTAGTTCTTATGTTCTTATAAAGAGAAACTATTTCCTCTGGTGAGGATAAAAGTAAATCACTGCGGATGCTGGAATCTGAAACCAAAAGAGAAAACGCTGGAAAATCTCAGCAGGTCTGGCAGCACCTGTAAGGAGAGAAAAGAGCCGACGTTTCGAGTCCAGCTTTGACAAAGGGTCATCCGGACTTGAAACGTCAGCACCTTTCTCCCCTTCCAGATGCTGCCAGACCTGCTGAGATTTTCCAGCATTTCCTCTCTTCTCCTCTGGTGAGGAACTCCACCAAGCTCAGCTAATCAGGAGCGAATTCAGGAGGTACGTTTACACACAAGCTCATCGTGGAGGCGCTACCACAAGAGATTGGAGACCCATGGGCTTTTCAAGAATCTCAAGGAGTATGGAGCAAAGGGAGGCAACCGGAGTCGAGATACACATCAGTCTACTGATTGGATGCCAGGCACAAGAGGCTCAATGATTCCTTCTCCAACAGTGAAGAGGTGGTGATGTATCTCACCCAACCCCGCTTCCCCCGCCCCTGTTCACTGCTCCCTAAAGGGTGGGAGAGGAAGTGTGTGGGGAGGGGGGGGTTAGGAAAAGTTCCACCCGAGTTGGGAGTGAATCACTCTGTGCTGTTTTATCACAGACTGGTTGGGCTGCTGTGGCAGAGTTCAGTTCAGAGAGAGTGAATGGTGTGCAGGGCTGCAGGAGAAACAAAGATAAGTGTTTCTACTTTTAATGTGGCTCAACATTCATTGATGTAACCAATTAACAACTATAACAATTAACAACTATATGCCTGGGTAAAAGGTGACATATTTTAGGAGAAATTAAAACTGGCAATATAAACTAAATGATAAATTTACCACGGCCAATCCACCTAACCCGCACAACTTTGGAGTGTGGGAGGAAACCGGAGCACCCGGAGGAAACCCACGCAGACACGGGGAGAATGTGCAAACTCCACCCAGACAGTGTCCCGAGGCCGGAATTGAACCTGGGTCCCTGGCGCTGTGAGGCAGCAGTGCTAACCACTGTGCTACCCTTCTGGTGGCAGAAAGTTCAGTGATTAGCAGACACAGGTCATTGGTAAAAAGCAGAGAGGGTCACTGCCATCCCGAAAGGGTTCTGTATAAAGATTGAAGCGTAACTTTCAACAGGAAACTGGGTTTCTGTTGAAAAGCAAACATTTGCAGGGCTCTGGGGGGGGGGGGGGGGGGGGGGAAGAGTAGGGGAGTGGCACTAATCGGAGAGTTCGTTCACAGAGTACAGTCCACACACAACAGCCCCAGTGGCTGCCTCCTGCACCAGACTTCTCCAAAAATAAACTCCTTAACCCTCATTCCAAATAAACACTTGGAGGTGTCTGCAAGCAGCAGTGATGAGCAGCTCGTGGTGAGAAATACATCTTAAATATACAATGATTGTGGAGAGACAGATTACACAACAGTCATTAGCCTCACTCATAGTGAGAGTCTTACAAGGGCAGGTTGTGGAAGAGGCTGTAATGGGTTCACAATGGGAGTTATTATATTGGCTGCATTCCTTCCACATAGAGGTGGCAGAGATTATGGGCTGTGCTGTGGAGTGACCCCATGAGCACTACCCACTGACTCCACAATGAGAGGCAATAAGGCAGTGTGTGTAACATTTCTAATCAGATATCCCCCTGCCAGCTTTTTAAAGTAATAATTTGATTAACATTAACCGCTAGGTTCCCCTAGCTGGGTTGTGCAAGTGTCTGGACATCTGGACTTTAAGCGATGGTTGAAAAAAATCCAGGGTGGCACAGTGGTTAGCGCTGCTGCCCTCACAGCGCCAGGGACCCAGGTTCGATTCCTGGCTTGGGTCACTGTCTGTGTGGAGTCTGCACATTCTTCCCGTGTCTGCGTGGGTTTCCTCCGGGTGCTCCGGTTTCCTCCCACAGTCCAAAGATGTGCGGGTTAGGTGGATTGGCCAGGCTAAATTGCCCCTTAGTGTCAGGGGGATTAGCTAGGCTAAATGCATGGGGTTGCAGGGATAGAGCCTGGGTGGGCTTGTGGTCGGTGCAGACTCGATGGGCCGAATGGCCTCCTTCAGCGCTGTAGGGATTCTATGATTCTAAGATGATCACCTCCACGCTGTCACAGCAGCAACCAGCTCCGCAGGCAAAGGGGAACTGGGATAAAAAAGCAGAGCAGGAGAACAGGAGAGGATATTATATTCGGTACGAGACCCCTGCCCCCGCAGTGAGAGCGTGCGAGTTCCAGATTGTAATACAAAAGGTCAAGGAAAACAGTGAACAAACCCAGCTTTGTGTTTCTGACCACTGCATTCAGCTGAACAACAACATACTAAATTGGTGATTCTAATTGTAATACGCGAGGAATAGAATGGCGGCTCCCTGGGAAAGAATTAGAAAGTAGTAATCTAATCAGATAAACCCAGGATCGGATTAGTCCCTTTCATTCTCTCTGGGGTTTTTGAGTTTTGTAACAGTCCACTCACTGATCTCCTACCTGCGCTTACAATTGAAATGATTTTTTTTGGCAATTTTTTCTTTGCTTTCCATCAAAGCACTGGTCTCTATTTCAGGATTGCTTAACAATTAAAAAAGCTTACATAAATATTAATAAGTTCGAGGTCTTTTAGAATGAGTTGAGCTCAGTCGGAATGTCATGGCATCATACTGATTACTGGCGAGCCTCTGGCTGGAGGTTCACATGGTCTGGAATGGGGGGGTGGGGGTGAGTTACTAGGTTGTGATGAACAAAGCATCGTAGCTGTGAGGGACGGCTCGGTGGATAGGATATTAGGATGTAGATAGGCTGGAAAATTGGGCGGGGATCCTGGATTCAGGATTCAATCCTGGACCGGGGAGCGGCACGGGCTTGGAGGGCCGAAGGGCCTGTTCCTGTGCTGTATTGTTCTTTGTTCTTTGTTGACTCAGAGCTTGGTGTCAGCAAGCTAGAACCTGTGTTGCACCGTACCAGGTATAGCTGCTGTATGAATCACCTCTCTTCCGATTACAGGAGGAGCATCACAGAATTGTTACAAAACAGAATGAGACCATTCTGCCCACTGCGTCTGTGCTGGCCCTCCGAATGAGCAATTCACTTAGTGCCTCTCCCCCATCTTCGCCTGGTAACCCAGCACATTCTTCTTATTCAGATAACAGTCTAATTCTCTGTCGAACCTGCCTCCATCTCACGCCCAGGTAGCGTATTCCAGACCCGAACCACTCGCTGTGGAAAAGGTTGCTTTTGCTTCTTTTACTAATTACTTTGAACCCGTGCCCTCTCGTTCTCGATCCTTTCACGAGTGGGGACAGTTTCTCTCTGCATACTCTGCCCAGACCCCTCATGATTTTGAATATCTCTCTCAAATCTCCTCTCAACAACTTTTCTCCAAGAAGAACAGCCCCAACCTCTCCAATCTAACTGAAGCTCCTCACCCCCGGAACCATTCTCGTGAATCTTTTCTCTCTAATAGCTTCACATCCTTCTTATAGAGCCGCAACCAGAATTATACACAATATTCCAGCTGGGGTCTAACTCGGGTCTTGTCTAAGTTCAGTATAACCTCCTTGCCGTTGTACTCTGTGCCCCGATTAAGGATAGCTCAGGATACTGTATACTTTATTGACTGCTCTCTCCACCCGTCTCGGCACAATGCTACATTATTTGATTTGATTTATTGTCACATGTATTAGTATACAGTGGAAAGTATTGTTTCTTGCGCATGGCACAGTGGGTTAGCACTGCTGCCTCACAGCGCCAGGGACCCGGGTTCGATTCCTGGCTTGGGTCACTGTCTGTTCGGAGTCTTCACGTTTTCTCCCTGTGTCTGCGTGGGTTTCCTCCGGGTGCTCCGGTTTCCTCCCACAGTCTGAAAGACGCGCTGGTTAGGGTGCATTGACCTGAACAGGCGCTGGAATGTGGCGACGAGGGGAATTTCACAGTAACTTCATTGCAGTGTTAATGTAAGCCTGACTTGTGGCTAATAAATAAACTTTTACTTTACTATACAAACAAAGCATACTGTTCATAGAGAAGGAAAGGAGAGAGTGCAGAATGTAGTGTTACAGTCATAGCTAGGGTGTAGAGAAAGATCAACTTAATGCGAGGTAGGTCCATTCAAAAGTCTGACAGCAGCAGGGAAGAAGCTGTTCTCGAGTCGGTCGGTCCGTGACCTCAGACATTAGCAAAGAGGGGAAAATGAACTAAGGAAAGATTGGGGGTGTAGAGTTGGTAGGGAAGATGATTAAAGCACCTCATTGAATTATATAAATTATAACAAGACAAGCTGTGAATATTACTTCAAAAGTCGAATCAAAGGACATAAATGCAAATTAGTGGCAAGTAAACTCAGAACAGCTATCAGCCCCAAAATGACACCTGAAATATCGAGTTTGGAACATTTACTTCTCAAAGGAAAGGCACTGGGGTTTCACAAATTACTATCTGTATCGATGGAGAGTCCTGAGGATTTGAAGGATGGATTTAGGAATAAATGTTGCCTTTCTAGAGTGCCTTTCTCAACCTCGAGACTTCGAAAAGCTTTTTCCAGTAAATGAAGTGATTTTAAAATGCAGTCTAAATATTCTCTAACTGTCTCAGCGGGACAGGAGATGCAGCATAACTGAGAGGCAGGACATTCAATAAACAAGGGAGGCAATGGACCCGATGTTCAGTGCGTTTATAAAAACAAACACACATTGGGTATCGCACTGAAATGTGCAATCCCTCTCGTTTAACAACTCGAAATGGGAGTCCAGCACTGCGCATCTCTATTTAATTAAAGCTGTCTGAGAGAAGTTTGCATGTTCTCCCCATGTCTGCACGGGTTTCCTCCGGGTGCTCCGGTTTCCTCCCACAGTCCAAAGATGTGTGGGTGAGGTTGATTGGCCGTGCTAAGTTGCCCCTTAGAGTCAGGGGGACTAGCAGGGTAAATGTATGGGGTTACGGGAATAGGGTGGGATTGTGGTCAGTGCGGACTCGATGGGCTGAATGGCCTCCTTCTGCACTGTCGGGATTCTATGATTCAGTATCAGGAGGGTTCCCTTGTCAGTGTCCATGGGCCCAGTGTCAGTGAGACAGATTTTCAGTGACACTTGGTGTTGTTACGAGTCAGTAAATGCTGGAGCAGCTACACTGTGGAATCGAAAGGCACGGGCTACATACTCAGCTGAAACAAAACCCAGGACAACACCAGCGTGCATCCATATAGCACAAGGAGCTTCACAGGAGCGTAATATATCCACACTCAGCCTCACAAGGAGACATTAGGAAACAAGCAAATGCTTGGCCCAGGAAGTAAGTTTTAGGAAGGGTCTCAAGGTAGAGAGAGAGAGAGAGAGAGAGAAGCAAAGAGATTTAGGGAGGGAATCCCAGGGGTAAGGACCCAGATGACCAGAGACAGGGCTGCTAATGGTGGGGCACAGGAAGCAGAGATGCACAAGTGGCCAGAATTGACACGGCGCAGAGATCTCGGAGTGGGGACTGGAGGAGGTTACAGAGATAGGGAGGGGGTGTAGGGGCTGGAGGAGGTTACAGAGATAGGGAGGGGGTGTAGGGGCTGGAGGTTACAGAGATAGGGAGGGGGTGTAGGGGCTGGAGGAGGTTACAGAGATAGGGAGGGGGTATAGGGGCTGGAGAAGGTTACAGAGATAGGGAGGGGGTGTAGGGGCTGGAGGAGGTTACAGAGATAGGGAGGGGGTATAGGGGCTGGAGAAGGTTACAGAGATAGGGAGGGGGTATAGGGGCTGGAGAAGGTTACAGAGATAGGGAGGGGGTATAGGGGCTGGAGAAGGTTACAGAGATTGGGAGGGGCAAGGCCATGGAAGATGGAAGTGGGAATTTTTAACGGAGGAATGGTTGGAGCAGGAGCTGACATAGGTTGGTGGGCACTGATGGTGGCTGGTGAATGGGACTTCAGGTGAAGAGTTAGATGGACTGAGTGACGCAAATTCCCGGGTAATGAAGTTAAACTGCAGAGAGAGAGAAGTCCAAAGGGGAAAGGATCACTCACCTCATCCACAGACACAGGCAGGATTATTCGACTGCAAGAGAAAAAAATAAATAAAATAAAGATCTGAAAAAGGAAGACATCACTTTCCAAATGTTCACACCCTCCCCCGCCTTGCCAATCAGTCTCAGGTTTGTTTTAAATCAGGAGAAAGCTGTTCAAACACATCCTCACCTTCTCGTCAGATCTTTCATTCTAACCCAAAATCTGTCACAAAACCAACACTGTGGCCAACCGTGCTAACTCACTGCACGTGCAGCAGCCCCCTCCCCCCCCCCCGCTAAAGGAGCAAACCTGGCAAATGGTGGGGAGGGGCGCGGGGGGCACTCGCCAATAGACCAAGATGGTACATCAGATATTCAGCCCTACCGCTCCGTGCCAGTGTCACTGCTCCATGAGCCCCATCTCACCTCTCCCCAGATCCTTCTCTCCCTGATGTATTTATCCAGTTTCCTCTTCAAACGTTTAGACACTTTTCATCTCCCCCGCTCCCCACTGGAGCGGGTCCCACATTTTCCCCGCTCCCCGTGGGAGCGAGTCCCACATTTTCCCCGCTCCCCGTGGGAGCGAGTCCCACATTTTCCCCACTCCCCGTGGGAGCGAGTCCCACATTCTCCCCCCACTCCCTGTGGGAGCGAGTCCCACATTCTCCCCCCACTCCCTGTGGGAGCGAGTCCCACATTCTCCCCACTCCGAGGGAACAAGTCCCACATTCTCCCCCCACTCCCCGTGGGAGCGAGTCCCGCATTCTCCCCCACTCCCCGTGGGAGTGAGTCCCACATTCTCCCCCCACTCCCTGTAGGAGCGAGTCCCACATTCTCCCCCCACTCCCTGTGGGAACGAGTTCCACATTCTCCCCCCACTCCGAGGGAGCGAGTCCCACATTCTCCCCCCACTCCGAGGGAGCGAGTCCCACATTCTCCCCCCACTCCCCGTGGGAGCGAGTCCCACATTCTCCCCCCACTCCCCGTGGGAGTGAGTCCCACATTCTCCCCCCACTCCCCTTGGGAGCGAGTCCCACATTCTCCCCCCACTCCGAGGGAGCGAGTCCCACATTCTCCCCCCACTCCCTGTGGGAACGAGTTCCACATTCTCCCCCCACTCCGAGGGAGCGAGTCCCACATTCTCCCCCCACTCCGAGGGAGCGAGTCCCACATTCTCCCCCCACTCCGAGGGAGCGAGTCCCACATTCTCCCCCCACTCCGAGGGAGCGAGTCCCACATTCTCTCCCCACTCCGAGGGAGCGAGTCCCACATTCTCTCCCCACTCCGTGGGAGCGAGTCCCACATTCTCCCCCCACTCCGTGGGAGCGAGTCCCACATTCTCCCCCCACTCCATGGGAGCGAGTCCCACATTCTCCCCCCACTCCGTGGGAGCGAGTCCCACATTCTCTTCCCACTCCGAGGGAGCGAGTCCCACATTCTCTCCCCACTCCGAGGGAGCGAGTCCCACATTCTCCCCCCACTCCGAGGGAGCGAGTCCCACATTCTCTCCCCACTCCGAGGGAGCGAGTCCCACATTCTCTCCCCACTCCGTGGGAGCGAGTCCCACATTCTCCCCCCACTCCGTGGGAGCGAGTCCCACATTCTCCCCCCACTCCGTGGGAGCGAGTCCCACATTCTCCCCCCACTCCGAGGGAGCGAGTCCCACATTCTCCCCCCACTCCGAGGGAGCGAGTCCCACATTCTCTCCCCACTCCGAGGGAGCGAGTCCCACATTCTCCCCCCACTCCGAGGGAGCGAGTCCCACATTCTCTCCCCACTCCGAGGGAGCGAGTCCCACATTCTCCCCCCACTCCGAGGGAGCGAGTCCCACATTCTCTCCCCACTCCGAGGGAGCGAGTCCCACATTCTCTCCCCACTCCGAGGGAGCGAGTCCCACATTCTCTCCCCACTCCGTGGGAGCGAGTCCCACATTCTCTCCCCACTCCGTGGGAGCGAGTCCCACATTCTCTCCCCACTCCGAGGGAGCGAGTCCCACGTTCTCTCCCCACTCCCCGTGGGAGCGAGTCCCACATTCTCTCCCCACTCTCTGGGTAAGGACGTTTCTCCTGAATTCCTGATTGGATTCATTAGTGACTGTCTGATGTTGATCAGTTGTGATGAGGTCTACACCTGAAACGTTAACTCGGTTTCTCTCGCTGTCTGACCTGCTCAGAGTTTCCAACATTTTCTGCTTTTATTTCAGAATTCCAACACTGTCTGTATGATTCCAGTTTTGGGCTCTTCCACAATGGGAAACATCTTGTCTCTCGCTGCCCTGTTAAATCACTGTCGTTTTAAAGCCCTCTATCAGGTCACCCCTTTCAACCTTCTCTTCCTGAACAGAATCACAGTATTCCTACAGTGCTGGAGGCGGCAATTTGGCCCATCGAGTCTGCACCGACCACAATCCCACCCAGGCCCTATCCCCCCTAACCCCATGCATTTACCCTAGCTAGTCCCCCTGACACTAAGGGGCAATTTACCGTGGCCAATCCACCTAATCCACACATCGTTGGACTGAGAGGGGAAACCGGAGCACCCGGAGGGAAACCCACGCATACACAGGGAGAGCGTGCAAACTCCACACAGTGACCCAAGCCGGGAATCGAACCCAGGTCCCTGGCGCTGTGAGGCAGCAGTGCTAACCACTGTGTCACCGTGCTGCCCTAGCTTCAGGGAACCTTCCCACTCTCATTCAGGTCACCCAGCCTCTGCGGAGGGAGATCTCTGCAGCTGTCCTCCAGTGCATTATCCAAATGCAAGAGCCTGGAGAACTCATGTCAAACAGGCTATTGGACTGCAGGAAGCATCACAGGCCAAGTCAATCCAACTGCCACTCGTGTCCACACAGTCTGTGAGGATTTGCCAGCACAGGGTAATGTAACAGTGGACAGAAACAGGAACTCAATCTTCCAGTCCCTAATGTACAGTGAGCGAGGACCTCCTTACACAGACACACAAGAACCTTGCTGGGCACAGCTCAATCACCAGTTGGGTGCAAGATTTTCACCTGTGTTCTGAACTTGTAGATTTTAAACTTGCTCCCTGTGCATCGGGATGGTGTTACAAACAAGCACATGGAGGCTACACATCAGGATGAAGGCAGAGATGTCTTAGGTAAACCCAAACTGCTGGAAGGTGGTCACACAGCCCCTCACACTCACCCACCAACAACCCTACCCCACCGACATTATTTTGATTTGTCACATGTATTAACCTACAGTGAAAAGTATTGTTTCTTGTGCGCTTTAGACAAAGCATACCGTACATAGAGAAGGAAAGGAGAGAGTGCAGAATGTAGCGTTACAGTCATAGCTAGGGTGTAGAGAAAGATCAGCTTAATGTGAGGTAGGTCTATTCAAAAGTCTGACGGCAGCAGGGAAGAAGCTGTTCTTGAGTCGGTCGGTACGTGACCTCAGACTTTTGTATCTTTTTTCCGACGGAAGAAGGTGGAAGAGAGAATTAGGGACATGTGATCTCAATGATCGTGTGAATAGTGTGTGCATGTGACTGTAAACTTGCTGTGTAAAAGGAAAGCAGATCCAGTGATTTCTCCAGTTGTTGGAGCACCAGCTTTCACTGGGTAGCGCTCATACTCAAGATTCAACCCTCACCGCCGAGATTGGAGCACATAATCCAGACTGATGCTCACAGTACAGGGGACATACCGCGCTGGGGGTAACACAGGCCAGCTCCAGTGCGCCCCCAGCACTGGCCTGCCAGAGGGTCGGCGCCGAGGGGGTGCCGCACTGCCAGAGGGTTGGCGCCGAGGGGGTGCCACACTGCCAGAGGGTCGGCGCCGAGGGGGTGCCACACTGCCAGAGGGTCGGCGCCGAGGGGGTGCCACACTGCCAGAGGGTCGGCGCCGAGGGGGTGCCACACTGCCAGAGGGTCGGCGCCGAGGGGGTGCCACACTGCCAGAGGGTCAGTACAGAGGGAGTGCCGCACTGTCAGAGAGTCAGTACAGAGGGAGTGCCGCACTGTCAGAGGGTCAGTACTGAGGGAGTGCCGCACTGTCAGAGGGTCAGTACTGAGGGAGTGCCGCACTGTCAGAGGGTCAGTACTGAGGGAGTGCCGCACTGTCAGAGGGTCAGTACTGAGGGAGTGCCGCACTGTCAGAGGGTCAGTACTGAGGGAGTGCCGCACTGTCAGAGGGTCAGTACTGAGGGAGCGCCGCACTGTCAGAGAGTCAGTACTGAGGGAGTGCCGCACTGTCAGAGGGTCAGTACTGAGGGAGTGCCGCACTGTCAGAGGGTCAGTACTGAGGGAGTGCCGCACTGTCAGAGGGTCAGTACTGAGGGAGTGCCGCACTGTCAGAGGGTCAGTACTGAGGGAGTGCTGCACTGTCAGAGGGTCAGTACTGAGGGAGTGCCGCACTGTCAGAGGGTCAGTACTGAGGGAGTGCCGCACTGTCAGAGAGTCAGTACTGAGGGAGTGCTGCACTGTCAGAGGGTCAGTACTGAGGGAGTGCCGCACTGTCAGAGGGTCAGTACTGAGGGAGTGCCGCACTGTCAGAGGGTCAGTACTGAGGGAGTGCCGCACTGTCAGAGAGTCAGTACTGAGGGAGTGCTGCACTGTCAGAGGATCAGTACTGAGGGAGTGTCGCACTGTCAGAGGGTCAGTACAGAGGGAGTGCCGCACTGTCAGAGGGTCAGTACAGAGGGAGTGCCGCACTGCCAGAGGGTCAGTACAGAGGGAGTGCCGCACTGCCAGAGGGTCAGTACAGAGGGAGTGCCGCACTGTCAGAGGGTCAGTACTGAGGGAGTGCCGCTCTGTCAGAGGGTCAGTACTGAGGGAGTGCCGCACTGTCAGAGGGTCAGTACTGAGGGAGTGCCGCACTGTCAGAGAGTCAGTACTGAGGGAGTGCTGCACTGTCAGAGGGTCAGTGCTGAGGGAGTGTCGCACTGTCAGAGCATCAGTACTGAGGGAGTGCCGCACTGTCAGAGGGTCAGTGCTGAGGGAGTGTCGCACTGTCAGAGGGTCAGTACTGAGGGAGTGCCGCACTGTCAGAGAGTCAGTACTGAGGGAGTGCCGCACTGTCAGAGAGTCAGTACTGAGGGAGTGCTGCACTGTCAGAGGGTCAGTGCTGAGGGAGTGTCGCACTGTCAGAGCATCAGTACTGAGGGAGTGCCGCATTGTCAGAGGGTCAGTACTGAGGGAGTGCCGCACTGTCAGAGAGTCAGTACTGAGGGAGTGCCGCACTGTCAGAGAGTCAGTACTGAGGGAGTGCCGCACTGTTAGAGAGTCAGTACTGAGGGAGTGCCGCATTGTCAGAGGATCAGTACTGAGGGAGTGCCGCACTGTCAGAGAGTCAGTACTGAGGGAGTGCTGCACTGTCAGAGGGTCAGTCCTGAGGGAGTGCCGCACTGCCAGAGGGTCAGTCCTGAGGGAGTGCCGCACTGTCAGAGGGTCAGTACTGAGGGAGTGCCGCACTGTCAGAGGGTCAGTACTGAGGGAGTGCCGCACTGTCAGAGGGTCAGTACTGAGGGAGTGCCGCACTGTCAGAGGGTCAGTACTGAGGGAGTGCCGCACTGTCAGAGAGTCAGTACTGAGGGAGTGCTGCACTGTCAGAGGGTCAGTGCTGAGGGAGTGTCGCACTGTCAGAGCATCAGTACTGAGGGAGTGCCGCACTGTCAGAGGGTCAGTACTGAGGGAGTGCCGCACTGTCAGAGAGTCAGTACTGAGGGAGTGCCGCACTGTCAGAGAGTCAGTACTGAGGGAGTGCCGCATTGTCAGAGGGTCAGTACTGAGGGAGTGCCGCACTGTCAGAGAGTCAGTACAGAGGGAGTGCTGCACTGTCGGAGAGTCAGTACAGAGGGAGTGCTGCACTGTCAGAGGGTCAGTGCTGAGGGAGTGCCGCATGGTTGGAATTGCAGTTTGATCAGACCGACATTAACCTAAGGCCCTTCCTGCTGTCTCAGGTGGGCATACACGGTCCTCATAGCCCCATTTTCTCAAGATTAGGGGAGTTATCATTTGTATGCCTGCCAATATTTAACCCTCGGCCAACACCTGACCATTTGCCAAACTGCTGTGTGTGGGATCTTGCTCTGTGCAAATTGGCTGCCCTGTTCCTTTCATTACAACAGCGACTGCACTTCAAAAAAACATTCCACCGACTGAGAAGTGCTCTGGAATTGTGCAGATCCTCCGGAAATGCCACTCTTTGTTGGGTGTGCTTTCCTTCCTGCGATTATTGAACGGTGCTGATACTTGTTAGCAGACGCACGGGAAGGAAGTATTTTTAAGATGCAAGGTGAACGTGTCAAAGAGATTTTCCACTAAAATTAGAACTTGTATTGAAAACAATGTGGCCGTATCCTTACCTGGGCCGAGTCAGTGGATGCTATTGGATGACACGAGAGTCTGACATTTAATACCACTGCAGTATGGGTGTTAATGTCACCTCTGCTGTGTAGCAGCTTCACACAGCCACCGCTGTCTGGTGCTCTGAGGAAGCACGATGCAGGAGTGGAGATTGTTCCAAGAATAATCACAATTTTTTTATTTATTCATTTGTGGGACATGGGCGTCACTGGCTGGGCCCAGCATTTATTGCCCATCCCTCATTGTTCAGAGGGCAGTTCAGAGTCAACCACATTGCTGTGGCTCTGGAGTCACATGTAGGCCAGACCGGGTTAGGACGGCAGATTCCCTTCCCTAAAGGACATTAGTGAACCAGATGGGTTTTTCTGACAATGGTTTCATGGTCATCAGCAGATTCTTAATTCCAGATTTCTTTTTAAATTGAATTCAAATTCCACCGTCTGCCGTGGGTGGGATTTGAACCCGGGTCCCCAGAACATTAGCTGAGTTTCTGGATTGATAGTCTAGTGATGATACCACGAGGCCATCACCTCCCCAATATTGTCTGTATTAAATAACTGGAAAGCCACTCCAGCTTTAAGATCAGGTCTGTTAACCCGACCTCTTTCACACTGCTTCATCATTACCACAGAGAGAGGGGTGCAGGATTTCCATGGGCCCCTGTACCAGTCTGCAGATGCCCCTGTGACTCTTGACAAACCCGTCAGCTGGTGACCCTCAGACACTCTGTACAGGGGGGGGGGGGTGGAGAGAGAGAGAGACAAACAGGGGGTTGTAGGAAAGGTAGCCCGGGGTCAGGGAGTGGGTCACAGGGACGTTGAAAGTCACAAGGCTCGACCCCATCAGCAGACGGCAGCTGATATTCTGCTAAGCGCGAGTCACTCGCTTTACCATCCTGGCCACTTCCTGCCCAGCTCCTCCCTGTAGCACGCGGGAGAGAGAGTAGAACTCACCATTGTTCATACATCAACACCTGATAAAAGGACTAAACTTCTATTTACTCAAAAACGCAAACAGGATCTGGTGCTGATGTAGCAAATCCAGTCAAACACTTCACTGACAGCCAACTCAACAAGCAGGGGGAGAGGCCATTCAGCCCTTCCAGCCTGATCCACCATTCCACATGATTATAGAATCCCTACATGCCATCAAGATCTTACCCAGGCCCTATCCCCCCCAACCCTGCATACTTACCCCTCTAACGGACACATCCTGGGACACTAAAGGGTCAATTTAGCATGGCCAATGCGCCTAACCCACACATCTTTGGAGTGTGGGAGGAAACCCACGCAGACACGGGGAGAACGTGCAGACTCCACACAGAGCGTCACCCAAGGCGGGAATTGAACCCGGGTCCCTGGTGCTGTGAGGCAGCAGTGCGAACCACTGTGCCACCCAGATTATGGCCAATCTTCACTGCAATTCCCCAAGTCCCTGACTCTCTCGGAACACACAAATTATCAATCTCAATCCGGAACATAATCATTAACTACCCACAACTCTCTGGGTTGGAGAACACAAAACATAATCCTCCAATTGGAACATTTCTCCTTCCTTTAATTGCTGACCTCCTTAATCTGAAAGAGACCCTACTTCTGGAACAGCCAGACTTTCACTGTGTATGCACACACACTGTCCCATCAAACACTCCCAGGACAGGTACAGCACGGGGTTAGATACAGAGTAAAGCTCCCTCTACACTGTCCCCCATCAAACACTCCCAGGACAGGGACAGCACGGGGTTAGATACAGAGTAAAGCTCCCTCGACACTGTCCCCATCAAACACTCCCAGGACAGGGACAGCACGGGGTTAGATACAGAGTAAAGCTCCCTCTACACTGTCCCCATCAAACACTCCCAGGACAGGTACTGCACGGGGTTAGATACAGAGTAAAGCTCCCTCTACACTGTCCCCATCAAGCACTCCCAGGACAGGTACAGCACGGGGTTAGATACAGAGTAAAGCTCCCTCTACACTGTCCCCATCAAGCATTCCCAGGACAGGTACAGCACGGGGTTAGATACAGAGTAAAGCTCCCTCTACACAGTCCCCATCAAACACTCCCAGGACAGGTACAGCACGGGGTTAGATACAGAGTAAAGCTCCCTCTACACTGTCCCCCATCAAACACTCCCAGGACAGGTACAGCACAGATGAAAACCTCTTTTGTTCTGAGAATAGCATCTCCAGCTGAAGTAGAATCATTTTCCCTCACCATTTGTTTCAGAGAAATTTGAAAGATGATCGAATGCCAAGTTGAACAGGAGTTAAATTGTCCCCAAGACATTTCAGTTGGGGATTGTTCGACATCTTAGAAGGACACAGGTCGAGGCCATTCAGTCCAACGTGCACATTCTCCACAGCCCAGTAAATTCTCTCTCTAGGTAGAAGTCTACTTTCTCTCATTTCTACTGGCGCTTTGCAAAGTGGGAATGGGATCTTGTAAGATCACATGCTTCAAAAAGAAACCACAGATTGGAGAGAGGGAGGATGGACCAGGTGATAACCAAAGGTGCAGGGAGAAAACGTGGTCATCATTCACTGTTTATCGTGTGTCGGAATTTTGCTCCGATATTTCCTTGATGCTGTTAAAGATTAATAGGTTCAAACTGTCAGGGGCTCAGAGCTGGTTCCACCATATCTGCGCCTTAATCATCAACCACTCAGGGATTTCCAGCACACTCAATACTTTCCCTGAAACTCGTCACTCCCCTTGGCAAGGACTTATGGCTGTTTTCTTAAAGAAAAGGCTGTTAGTTTTCAATCAAACAATAAAGTCAACTGCAAATCTCCCAAAACAATTTCATTTCCAATTTTCACTTCCTGAAATAGAGGTGTATGCTTGGAGCCCAAAGAAGTAGGGGAGATCCTAAATGAATACTTTGCGTCGGTATTCACAAAGGAGAGAGATGTGTTGACTGGGAGTGTCTCGGAGAAGAGTGTTGAACCATTGGAGAAAATCTCCATTACAAGGGAGGAAGTGTTAGGTTTGTTAGAGAATATAAAGACGGACAAATCCCCAGGGCCTGATGGAATCTATCCAAGGCTGCTCAGGGAGACGAGAGATGAAATCGCTGGGCCTCTGACGCAAATCTTTGTCTCGTCACTGGACACAGGTGAGGTCCCAGAGGATTGGAGGATAGCCAATGTGTTCCCGTTATTTAAGAAGGGTAGGAAGGATAACCCGGGTAATTATAGGCCGGTGAGCTTGACGTCCGTGGTGGGGAAGTTGTTGGAGAAGATTCTTAGAGATAGGATGTATGTGCATTTAGAAAGGAATAAGCTCATTAACGATAGTCAGCATGGTTTTGTGAGAGGGAGGTCATGCCTCACTAACCTGGAGTTTTTTGAAGAAGTGACTAGAATGGTTGACGAGGGAAGGGCCGTGGATGTCGTCTATGTGGACTTTAGTAAAGCGTTTGACAAAGTCCCTCATGGTAGGCTGGTGAAAAAGGTTGGATCTCATGGGATAAATGGGTTAGATGGGTGGAGAACTGGCTTGGTCATAGAAGACAGAGGGTGGTAGTGGAAGGGTCTTTTTCCGGCTGGAGGCCTGTGACTAGTGGTGTTCCGCAGGGCTCTGTATTGGGACCTCTGCTGTTTGTGATTTATATAAACGATCTGGAAGAAGGTGTAACTGGGGTGATCAGTAAGTTTGCGGATGACACAAAACTGGCAGGACTTGCAGATAGTGAGGAGCATTGTCAGAGGTTACAGAAGGATATAGATAGGCTGGAAATTTGGGCAAAGAAATGGCAGATGGAGTTCAATCCTGATGAATGCGAAGTGATGCATTTTGGTAGAAATAATGTAGGGAGGAGCTATATGATAAATGGCAGAACCATAAAGGGTGTAGGTACGCAGAGGGACCTGGGTGTGCAAGTCCACAGATCCTTGAAGATGATGTCACAGGTGGAGAAGGTGGTGAAGAAGGCATATGGCATGCTTGCCTTTATAGGACGGGGCATAGAGTATAAAAGTTGGGGTCTGATGTTGCAGATGTATAGAACGTTGGTTCGGCCGCATTTGGAATACTGCGCCTAGTTCTGGTCGCCACACTACCAGAAGGACGTGGAGGCTTTGGAGAGAGTACAGAGGAGGTTTACCAGGATGTTGCCTGGTATGGAGGGGCTTAGTTATGAGGAGAGATTGGGTAAACTGGGGTTGTTCTCCCTGGAAAGACGGAGGAGGAGGGGAGACTTAATAGAGGTGTATAAAATTATGACAGGCATAGATAGGGTGAACGGTGGGAAGCTTTTCCCCAGGTCGGTGGTGACGTTCACGAGGGGTCATAGGTTCAAGGTGAAGGGGGGGAGGTTTAACACAGATATCAGAAGGACATATTTTACACAGAGGGTGGTGGGGGCCTGGAATGCGCTGCCGGGCAAGGTGGTGGAGGCGGACACACTGGGAATGTTTAAGACTTAGCTAGATAGCCATATGAATGGAGTGGGAATGGAGGGATAGAAAAGAATGGTCTAGTTTGGACCAGGGAGCGGCATGGGCTTGGAGGGCCGAAGGGCCTGTTCCTGTGCTGTATTGTTCTTTGTTCTTTTGACTGGTCAATGGAATCGGGGACCGCCCCCGGCCCCGCCTCCCCGAGGGGATGACGAGAGAGATGGAGAGTTGTGTGAAAAAGGAGGCGGCATACAGACATTTCAGCAAATTAAAAATGGATAAAGCTCGAGGAATACAAAGATAGGGAATTAGGAGGGCAAAAAGGGGCCAAGAAATGTCCTTGGCAGGCAGGATTAAGAGAATCCCAAGGCTTTTTATGGAGGAAGTGGGTATCTAAGGAAAGGGTAGGTCCACTCAAGGACAGTGGAGGGAATGTGTGTGTGTGGAACCAGATGAGGTGGGTGAGGTCCTTAACAAGTTCTTTGCATCAATATTCACAAAGGAGAAGGATGTGGTGGATGGTGAGTGTAGAAAGGAGGATGTTGACATTCTAGGACATGTTGAGAAAGGGAGGTGGTATTGGAAGTTTTGAAAAACATTAAGGTGGACAAGTCCCCAGGGCCAGATAGGATCTATCCCAGAATACTGAAAGAGGCGAGGGAAGAAATTGCTGAGGCCTTGGCCAAAATCTCTATACCCTCTTTAGTCACGGGCAAAAAACCAGAGGATTGGAGAGTCACTAACATTGTTCCTCTGTTTAAGAAGGGCAGAAGAGACAATCCTGGAAATTACAGCCTGTGAGCCTTACATCAGTGGTGGCGAAGTTATTGGAGAAGATTCTTAGGGACAGGATGTACTCACATCTGGAAGAGAATAGACTTATTAGTGAGAGGCAGCATGGTTTTGTGAAGGGGAGGTAGTGTATCACAAACTTGATTGAATTCTTTGAGGAAGTGACAAGAAAAATTGAACAGGGCAGGGCAGTGGATGTTGTATACATGGACTTTAGTAACGCCTTCGATAAGGTTCCTCGTGGCAGGCTGATACAGAAGGTGACGTCATATGGGATCCGAGGTGAGCTGGTAAGATGGATATAAAACCGGCTTGGGCATAGAAAGCAGAGAGTAGCAGTGGAAGGGTACTTTTCTAACTGGAGCTCTGTGACAAGCGGTGTTCCACAGGGACCAGTGCTGGGGCCTCTGTTTCATATATAATATATATGTGTATGTATGTATATATAAATAAATGATTTGGAGGAAACTGTAGATGGCCTAATTAGTAAATTTGCAGATGATACAAAAATTGTGGGAGTAGCGGATAGTGAGGAGGATTGTCAGAGGATACAGCAGGATATAAATCAGCTGGAGACCTGGGCCGAAAGATGGCAGATGGAATTTAACCTGGACAAATGTGAGGTGATGTGATTTGGAAGATTTACTGTAGAAGGAAAGTTTACAGTAAATGGTAGAGCCCTTAGAAATATTAGCACACAGAGGGATCTAGGCATGCAGACCCACAGTTCCCTGAAGGTGGCAACTCAGGTGGACAAGGTGGTCAAAGCGGTGTGTGGCATGCTGGCCTTCATCAGTCGGGGCATTGAGTATAGGAATTGGAAAATCATGTTGCAGCTGGATAAGACTTTGGTTAGGCTGCATTTGGAGTATTGTACACAATTCTGGTCGCCACACTACCGGAAGGATGTTGATGCATTGGAAAGGGTGCAGAAGAGATTTACCAGGATGTTGCCTGGTTTGGAGGATATGGACTATGAAGAAAGGTTGAACAAACTTGGATTGTTTTCATTGGAGCGTCGGAGGATGAGGGGGGACCTGATAGAGGTTTACAAGATTATGAAAGGCTTGGATAGAGTGGATAGTCAGAGTCTTTTTCCCAGGGTCAAATACTCAGGGGTATAGGTTGAGTGTGGGATGGGGAAAGTTTAAGAGATGCAAGGGAAAAGTGTTTCACACAGAGGGTGGTGAATGCCTGGAACGCGCTGCTGGAGGAGGTGGTGGAAGCAGATTCTATAACAACGTTCAAGAGGCATCTGGATAGGTACAGGAATAGGCAGCGGGTAGAGGGATATGGAGCACATAGGGGCAAGAAAATATTAGAGAGTGGTCTGTGTCGGCACAGAGTTGGTGCTGAAGGGCCTGGTCCTGTGCTGCACTGTTCTTTGCTCTTTAGGCTTGGGTGCCTTTGTTCCTGAATCACTGAAAGCCAGCAATGCAGGTACAGCAAACAATTAGGACGACAAACGGCAGGATTTGAGGACAGGAGTAAAGAAGTTTTGCTACATTTGTATAGAGCCTTGGTGAGTCCACAGCTGGAGCAGTGTGGACAGTTTTGGTCTCCTTACCCAAGGATGGGTATACTTACCATAGAGGGAATGAATCAAAGATTCACAGACTGATTGCTGGCTGGTGGGGTTGTCCTATGAGGGGGGATTGGGGAGATTGAGCCTGTAATTCCCTAGAGTTTAGAAGAATGGAGAGATTATCTCAAAGACATAGAAAATTCTTAAGGAGCTTGACAGGGTAGATGCAGAAAGAATGTTCCCCTGGCTGTGGGGGTCGAGGACCAGGGAACAGTTTCAGAATAAGGGGTCGGCCATTTTGGACTGTGATGAAAAGGAATTTCTTTATTCAGGTTGCTGGATCTTTAGGATTCTCTATCCCAGAGAGCTGTGGAGCGTCAGTCATTGAGCATATTAAAAACAGGAGGTTATAACTTTCTAGATATTAAAGATATCAAGGGATATGGGGTAAAGAACAAAGAACAGTACAGCACAGGAAACAGGCCCTTCGGCCCTCCAAGCCTGTGCCGCTCCTTGGTCCAACTAGACCAATCGTTTGTATCCCTCCATTCCCAGGCTGCTCATGTGACTATCCAGGTAAGTCTTAAACGATGTCAGCGTGCCTGCCTCCACCACCCTACTTGGCAGCGCATTCCAGGCCCCCACCACCCTCTGTGTAAAAAACGTCCCTCTGATATCGGATAGTGCGGGAAAATGCCATTCCAGTAGAAAATCAAATGTGACTTTGCTGAATGGCAGAACACGCTCGAGGGGTCAAATTGGCCAAGTCCTGCTCCTGTTTTTGATTTACTGGATGTGGGCATCGCTGGCTAGACTGGCATCTATTGACCATCCCTAATTGCCCTTGAGGAGGTGATAGTGAGCTGCCTTCTTGAACTGCTGCAGTCCATGTGCTGTAGGTGCACCCACAGTGCAGTTAGGGAGAGAGTTCGAGGAATTGACCCAGTGACAGTGAAGGAACGCCGATATATTTCCAAGTCAGGATGGTGAGTGGCTTGGAAGGGTCTGCTGGAGGTCCTTGTGTCTGCTGCCCTTGTTCTTCTAGATGGTAGTGGTTGTGGGTTTGGAAGGTGCTGCCTAAAGAGTGTTGGTGAGTTGCAGCAGTGCATCTTGTAGATAGTACACACTGCTGCTACTGAGCGTCGGTGATGGAGGGAGTGGATGGTGAAGGTGGTGGATGTGGTGCCAAGCAAGCAGCTACTGGATGGTGTGGAGCTTCTTGAGTGTTGTGGGAGCTGCACCCAACCAGGCAAGAGGAGAGTATTCCATCACACTCCTGACCCTGCCTTGTGGACAGGCTTTGGGGAGCCAGGAAGTGAGTTACTCTCCACAGAATTCCCAGCCTTTGACCTGCGCCAGCAGCCACAATATTTCTATGGCCAGTCTAGTTCAGTTTCTGGTCAGTGGGAACCCCCAGGAGGTTGATAGCGGGGGATTCAGCGATGGTAAAGCCATTTAATACCAAGAGGTGATGGTTAGACCCTTTCTTGTTGGTGATGGTCACTGCCTGGCATTTGTGAGGCACGAATATTACTTGCCACTTATCAACTGAAGCCTGGATATTGTCCAGGTCTTGCTGCATTTGGACATGGACTGCTTCAGTATCTGAGGAGTCAGAAATGGTACTGAACATGGTCGCTGATCCCCACTTCTGACCTTATGATGGAGGGAAGGTGATTGGTGAAGCAGCTGAAGATGGTTGGGTCGAGGACACTGACCCTGAGGGACTCCTGCAGTGATGTCCTGGGACTGAGATGATTGACCTCCAACCACCACAACCATCTTCCTTTGTGCCGGGGATGACTCCAACCAGCAGAGACTCTCCCTCCCCCAAACCCCCCCCTCTCTACCTATCAAATCCTTTACACAAGAGTGGCACAGTGGTTAGCACTGCTGCCTCACAGCGCCAGGGGCACGGGTTCAATTCCCGGCTTGGGTCACTGTCTGTGCAGAGTTTGCACATTCTCCTCGTGTCTGCGTGGGTTTCCTCCGGGCGCTCCGGTTTCCTCCCACAGTCCAAAGATGTGCGGGCTAGGTGGATTGGCCATGTTAAATTGCCCCTTCGTGTCAGGGGGACTAGCTCGCATGAGGTTATGGGGATAGGGCCTGGGTGGGACTGTGGTCGGTGCAGACCCGATGGGCCAAATGGCCTCTTTCTGCACTGTAGGGATTCTATGAAAGATTGGAAAAATGCAGTTAAGATTGGAGCTCATTGTGCTTTTGAACTGTCTTTATTTCAAGGTAGAGAAAGGAAGAACAGGAATGAGTGAAGCGGTGATTATACAGGACAGAGACTGTCAGTGCAGGGGTTAATAGCAAGATGCTGTGTGTGAATCAGAGGTGTGGATTTGCAAAGAGACTGGTTGTGTGGAGGTGCTGCATCTCTCTCAGTCTCAGGGTAGGGTTAGAATGGCAGTATGGAATACAATATAATATTAATATATCAATACTAATATTGACCAGGTTCTGGCTGCGATCAAAGTAGCAACAGAACATCTTCCAACACACAGGCAGCATTGAAAAAACACAACTTAGCTTCCGATACAGGAGAAACGGGGAGAGCAGACATCAAGAATTTCACACCACAGATTCTGTGCATGACTCAACATCAAGACCTTGGCAAAATTTCAGTCTTTCCTGTCAACGCTGCAACCAGCAGCCCATAACAGCAATGGAAAAGAATGTAACAGCGGAGTACCAATCCTGCAGCAGCTTCTGACTGAAGCATTATAATGTAGAATCCAGAGTTTTCCTTGTACGAGTGGGCTTAAAGCAAACTATTGCCCACCGCACGCCTCAATCCCAGCCTCAGAGGTCACTAGGAGCTGGTGTACAGTGGTTGTATAACCAGCCACAATGCTCCACATGGATGTAGTCAGTACCACCCAGGGGGAAGATGGTCACTGCTCCTTCAAAGACAAAAGTTCACTTCACCTTTCACAATCTCAGCATTTCCCAAATGGGGAAGCGATGGCCTCGTGGTATTATCGTGAGACTAACGTTCTGGGGACGCGGGTTCGAATCCCACCCACGGCAGATGATGGAATTCGAATTCAATTAAAAACAAAATCTGGAATTAAGAATCTACTGACGACCACGAAACCATTGTCGATTGTCGTAAAAACCCATCAGGTCACTAATGTCCTTCAGGGAAGGAAATCTGCCGTCCTTACCCGGTCTGGCCGACATGTGACTCCAGAGCCACAGCAATGCGGTTGCCTCTCAACTGCCATCGGGCAACAAGGGATGGGGAATAAATGCTGACCCAGCCAGCGACGCCCATGTCCCACCGAATGAATATAAAAAAAACTTTGACAGCCAATGAGGTCCATTTTGAAATGTTGGCACTTTGCCATGGAGCCAAGCTCCCACAAACGGCAATGCAACAACCACCAGACCATTGCTGATTTGTGATGCTGACAGAGGGAGAAATATTGGCCAGGACACCAGGGAGAATTCCGCTGCTCATCATCCATGCAGCGTCCTTGGATACCCACGAGGGGCTAGCTATGCAAGGTCTCTGCTTAAAGTCTTACCAGGAGAGGTTGGGGGGGGGGGGGGGGGGGGGAGAGAATGAGGAAGTAAAGAGAAAACTGAAAAGAGACGATGTGATACTAAACTGCAATCACCTAAAACTGATCTCTTTGATCACGCTTCGAGTTACCTGTCCGAATATCTCTGAACATCACCCAGAGTCACATTTAAGAACAAAGAAAATTACAGCACAGGAACAGGCCCTTCGGCCCTCCAAGCCTGCACTGACCATACTGCCCGACTGAACTAAAACCCCCTACCCTTCCGGGGACCGTATCCCTCTATTCCCATCCTACTCATGTATTTGTCAAGACCCCCTTAAAAGTCACCACTGTATCCGCTTCCACTACCTCCCCCGGCAACGAGTTCCAGGCACCCACCACCCAGTGTAAAAAATCTGCCTCGTACATCTCCTTTACACCTTGCCCCTCGCACCTTAAACCTGTGCCCCCTAGTAATTCCACCCTGGGAAAAAGCTTCTGACTATCCACTCTGTCCATGCCTCTCATAATCTTGTAGACTTCTATCATGTCTCCCCTCAACCTCCGTCGCTCCAGTGAGAACAAACCAAGTTTCTCCAACCTCTCCTCATGGCTAATGCCCTCCATACCAGGCAACATAAGAACATAAGAACATAAGAACATAAGAAATAGGAGCAGGAGTAGGCCATCTAGCCCCTCGAGCCTGCCCCGCCATTCAATAAGATCATGGCTGATCTGACGTGGATCAGTACCACTTACCCGCCTGATCCCCATAACCCTTAATTCCCTTACCGATCAGGAATCCATCCATCCGCGCTTTAAACATATTCAGCGAGGTAGCCTCCACCACCTCAGTGGGCAGAGAATTCCAGAGATTCACCACCCTCTGGGAGAAGAAGTTCCTCCTCAACTCTGTCTTAAACCGACCCCCCTTTATTTTGAGGCTGTGTCCTCTAGTTTTAACTTCCTTACTAAGTGGAAAGAATCTCTCCGCCTCCACCCTATCCAGCCCCCGCATTATCTTATAAGTCTCCATAAGATCCCCCCTCATCCTTCTAAACTCCAACGAGTACAAACCCAATCTCCTCAGCCTCTCCTCATAATCCAAACCCCTCATCTCCAGTATCAACCTGGTGAACCTTCTCTGCACTCCCTCCAATGCCAATATATCCTTCCTCATATAAGGGGACCAATACTGCACACAGTATTCCAGCTGCGGCCTCACCAATGCCCTGTACAGGTGCATCAAGACATCCCTGCTTTTATATTCTATCCCCTTCGCAATATAGGCCAACATCCCATTTGCCTTCTTGATCACCTGTTGTACCTGCAGACTGGGCTTTTGCGTCTCATGCACAAGGACCCCCAGGTCCCTTTGCACGGTAGCATGTTTTAATTTGTTTCCATTGAGATAGTAATCCCATTTGTTATTATTTCCTCCAAAGTGTATAACCTCGCCTTTCTCAACGTTATACTCCATTTGCCATATCCTCGCCCACTCACGCAGCCTGTCCAAATCTCTCTGCAGATCTTCTCCGTCCTCCACACGATTCACTTTTCCACTTATCTTTGTGTCGTCTGCAAACTTCGTTACCCTACACTCCGTCCCCTCCTCCAGATCATCTATATAAATGGTAAATAGTTGCGGCCCGAGTACCGATCCCTGCGGCACGCCACTAGTTACCTTCCTCCAACCGGAAAAACACCCATTTATTCCGACTCTTTGCTTCCTGTCGGATAGCCAGTCCCCAATCCACTTTAACACACTACCCCCAACTCCGTGTGCCCTAATCTTCTTCAGTAGCCTTTTATGGGGCACCTTATCAAATGCCTTTTGGAAATCCAAAAACACCGCATCCACCGGTTCTCCTCCATCAACCGCCCTAGTCACATCTTCATAAAAATCCAACATGTTCGTCAAGCACGACTTTCCCCTCATGAATCCATGCTGCGTCTGATTGATCGAACCATTTCTATCCAGATGCCCTGCTATCTCCTCTTTAATAATGGATTCCAGCATTTTCCCTACTACAGACGTTAAGCTGACCGGCCTATAGTTACCCGCCTTTTGTCTCCTTCCTTTTTTAAACAGCGGCGTAACATTAGCCGTTTTCCAATCAACCGGCACTACCCCAGAATGCAACGAGTTTTGATAAATAATCACTAACGCATCCACTATTACCTCTGACATTTCTTTCAATACCCTGGGATGCATTCCATCCGGACCCGGGGACTTATCCACCTTCAGTCCCATTAGTCTACCCAGCACTGCCTCTCTGGTAACATTAATTGTATTAAGTATTTCTCCTGCTGCCAACCCTCTATCGTCAATATTTGGCAAACTATTTGTGTCCTCCACCGTGAAGACCGACACAAAAAACTTATTTAAAGACTCAGCCATATCCTCATTTCCCACTATTAACTCCCCCCTCTCGTCCTCCAAGGGTCCAACATTCACTCTAGCCACTCTATTCCTTTTTATAACATCCTGGTAAATCTTTTCTGTACCTTCTCCAAAGCCTCCACATAGTTTGATAACTGATTCCCATGAAACATGTTGGGATGTTTTAATATATTAAAGTCACTCTGGAAAGTGTTGTACAAAAAAACATTTTAAACAATCTGCAAAGAACATGCGGCAAAGTTTTTTCTTTACAAGTACGTGACAACACTGAGGCGGTGTGTACATCTGGAATGTTTACCAAGAACAACAGCACAAAGCGAGTGTCCCTTTATGGAACAGTAATGTTTGGTCATCAGATTCCTGTGGTTGTGTTAGATGTTCAGCAGTGGGCAGATGGATTATTCACTGTCCCGGAACCGGCTCAAACACAACAACATAATAGAACTGTTCCTTCCAAAACTGAGCGTGTCCAGAGGAGTAGCTGCACAGGCCCAGCACCTCCGGGTGCTCCGGTTTCCTCCCACACTCCAAAGATGTGCGGGTTAGGTTGATTGGCCTTGCTAAACTGACCCGAGTGCAAGGGGATTAACAGGGTGAATACGTGGGGTTACGGGATGGGACTGTGGTCAGTGTAGACTCGATGAAAGGCTGAATGGCATCCTTCTACACTGCAGGGATTCTATGATCACCACTAAATCCCTGTATAACACTGGGGTACAGTACTGGTGGGGACAGGTCTGTCACTGTATAACACTGGGGTACAGTACTGGTGGGGACGGGTCTGTCACTGTATAACACTGGGGTACAGTACTGGTGGGGACGGGTCTGTCACTGTATAACACTGGGGTACAGTACTGGTGGGGACGGGTCTGTCACTGTATAACACTGGGGTACAGTACTGGTGGGGACAGGTCTGTCACTGTATAACACTGGGGTACAGTACTGGTGGGGACGGGTCTGTCACTGTATAACACTGGGGTACAGTACTGGTGGGGACGGGTCTGTCACTGTATAACACTGGGGTACAGTACTGGTGGGGACGGGTCTGTCACTGTATAACACTGGGGTACAGTACTGGTGGGGATGGGTCTGTCACTGTATAACACTGGGGTACAGTACTGGTGGGGATGGGTCTGTCGCTGTATAACACTGGGGTACAGTACTGGTGGGGACAGGTCTGTCACTGTAACATGGGTACAGTACTGGTGGGGACGGGTCTGTCACTGTATAACACTGGGGTACACTACTGGTAGGTACGGGTCTGTCGCTGTATAACACTGGGGTACAGCACTGGTGGGGACGGGTCTGTCACTGTATAACACTGGGGTACAGTACTGGTGGGGACGGGTCTGTCACTGTATAACACTGGGGTACAGTACTGGTGGGGACGGGTCTGTCACTATATAACACTGGGGTACACTACTGGTAGGTACGGGTCTGTCGCTGTATAAAACTGGGGTACAGTACTGGTGGGGACGGGTATGTTGCTGTATAACACTGGGGCACAGTACTGGTGGGACAGGTCTGTCCCTGTATAATGCTGGGGTACAGTACTGGTGGGGATGGGTCTGTCACTGTATAACACTGGGGTACAGTACTGATGGGGACGGGTCTGTCACTGTATAACACTGGGGTACAGTACTGGTGGGGACGGGTATGTTGCTGTATAACACTGGGGTACGGTACTGGTGGGGATGGGTCTGTCACTGTATAACACTGGGGTACGGTACTGGTGGGGATGGGTCTGTCACTGTATAACACTGGGGTACAGTACTGGTGGGGACAGGTCTGTCCCTGTATAATGCTGGGGTACAGTACTGGTGGGGATGGGTCTGTCACTGTATAACACTGGGGTACAGTACTGGTGGGGACAGGTCTGTCACTGTATAACACTGGGGTACAGTACTGGTGGGGACAGGTCTGTCACTGTATAACACTGGGGTACAGTACTGGTGGGGATGGGTCTGTCACTGTATAACACTGGGGTACAGTACTGGTGGGGATGGGTCTGTCACTGTATAACACTGGGGTACAGTACTGGTGGGGACAGGTCTGTCCCTGTATAATGCTGGGGTACAGTACTGGTGGGGATGGGTCTGTCACTGTATAACACTGGGGTACAGTACTGGTGGGGACAGGTCTGTCACTGTATAATGCTGGGGTACAGTACTGGTGGGGATGGGTCTGTCACTGTATAACACTGGGGTACAGTACTGGTGGGGACAGGTCTGTCACTGTAACACGGGTACAGTACTGGTGGGGACGGGTCTGTCACTGTATAACACTGGGGTACAGTACTGGTTGGGACGGGTCTGTCACTGTATAACACTAGGGTACAGTACTGGTGGGGACGGGTCTGTTGCTGTATAACACTGGGGAACAGTAGTGGTGGGGACAGGTTTGTCACTGTATAACACTGGGGTACAGTACTGGTGGGGACGGGTCTGTCACTGTATAACACTGGGGTACAGTACTGGTGGGGACGGGTCTGTCACTGTGTAACACTGGGGTACAGTACTGGTGGGGACGGGTCTGTCACTGTGTAACACTGGGGTACAGTACTGGTGGGGACGGGTCTGTCACTGTGTAACACTGGGGTACAGTACTGGTGGGGACGGGTCTGTCGCTGTATAACACTGGGGTACAGTACTGGTGGGGACGGGTCTGTCACTGTGTAACACTGGGGTACAGTACTGGTGGGGACGGGTCTGTCACTGTGTAACACTGGGGTACAGTACTGGGGCTGTGTTATGTTAACAAGTCCGAATGCCAATTCCTTGCCAGAAAAAACTCGGAATAGTTTGGGGATTGTGGGAATAGTCGATTGTTGTGGGCATACTCAGCAGGGAAGTTGAGACTTTACAATCTGATATTACGTAGCAATGTGGCTGTGTGTCCAACAATGTGTTAAAAGTCTTACTGGAGGCATGATCCAGAGACACCACTTCAAATGATGGAACTTTTAAACTGAGCTAATTAAATAAATTGGAAAGTGTCTCAATAACAATATCGCGGAATTCCTGCACTGTCAGAACCTCCCCTGGTTCACTGCCTGTTCTTTAGGGATTCAAGTTCGCTCTGCTTACCCCCTCTGGGACGAATGTGACTCCAGACCCACAGCAATGTTTGTGACTCTTAACCATCCCTCTGAAATGCACAAAGTCACTCACCACCACCTTCTCAAGGATAATTAGGGCTGGACAACAAATGCTGGACTCCTCAGAGATACCTATGTGACCATAAGACACAGGATCAGAAATAGGCCATTCAGCCCATCCAGTCTGCTCCGCCATTCAATGAGATTACGACTGATCTGATAAACCTCAACTCCACTTTCCCACCTTATCCCCATAACCCTCGATTCCCTTACTGATTAAAAATCTGTCTGTCTCAGCCTTGAACATACTTAATGACCCAGCCTCTACGGTAAAGAATTCCACAGATTCATGACCCTCTGAGAGAAGAAACTCCTCCTCATCTCTGTCCTCAATGGGTGACCCCCTTACTCTGCAATTAAGCCCCTCCGGTCCTGGCCCACCCACAAAGGGAAATCTCTCAGCATCTATGCCCACATCCCAGCAAGGGATAAAGTGTCTGGCTGGGGAACAAACCCAGAAACCGGGCACTCTGCGCTCAAGGTCCTTCTGACATGGAGAATTTCAGCTCACTTCACATCACAGACTGTCAGAGAGCGCAACATGAAGTAACTTCTTTAATGTTGGAAGCTGTCAGTGTTTAACGAGAGGGTAATCAGACTCAATTTGACACTACGCCAAAGGTGAAATGAAGACAGGTGACTGGTTGGAAGCCGGTTTTAAGAAGCACCTTGGAAGGTGGGATGGAGACAGTGGAGCGACTTGGTGAGGGAATTCCAGAGCTTCGGGCCTTGGGAGTCTAAACTCCAGGCCACCAATATCAAGCGGCAATACCGGGCGGCACGGTAGCACAGTGGTTAGCACTGCTGCTTCACAGCTCCAGGGTCCCGGGTTCGATTCCCAGCTTGGGTCACTGTCTGTGTGGAGTTTGCACATTCTCCTCGTGTCTGCGTGGGTTTCCTCCGGGTGCTCCGGTTTCCTCCCACAGTCCAAAGATGTGCGGGTTAGGTTGATTGGCCAGGTTAAAAATTGTCCCTGAGATGCATAGTTAGAGGGATTAGCGGGTAAATATGTGGGGGTAGGGCCTGGGTGGGATTGTGGTCGGTGCAGACTCGAGGGCCGAATGGCCTCCTTCTGCACTGTAGGGTTTCTGTGAAGTATATCTCTGTGAAGCAATGAATGTGGTTCAGACAAGGGCAGAACTGGAGTAGCACAGACACATCGGAGCATTGGGGGACTGGAGGTTACAGAGACTGGGGCCATGGTGGGATTTGAAAACAAGAATGAGAATTGTGGAATAGAAACAGAGAATGTTGGAAAATCTCAGCAGCTCTGACAGCGTCTGTGGAGAGAGGATAGAGGTGGCGTTCAGAGTCGGACTGACCCTTCGCCAGAATTGTGGTGTTGGTGGCCCAGAGCTGGAGTCTGAAGCAATGACAATGAGCTGGTCACAGCTTCAGTTCGAAAGCCTGGAGATCAGTGGTGTGAGCTGCGGACTTTCAAACCCTCCCACATCCAAGATGAAGTGACTGCGCTGCTTCTGAATCCAGCACAGGTGCTGTTTTACCCCAGGTCTGACCAATAGACAACAAGATAGCATTGCAGCTTTCAAATGGAATTCAGCAATCTTGAAACTGCAACGGTCAAGAAATATGAACAGTAAGAGAATCCCCAGGTTCCTCACCACTCTGATCACAGCTCTCTGCAGTAAACGGACAATCTTATAGGACAGTTAGAAAACAGCTGGCAGACCAATGATTGGACAGCACCAAGGGTCTTGAGAGATCGTTGCTACAACATGCACAATAAGCAAATTATTTTACAGTCAGGAGGCCAGGACGGAGCTACTAAGGCAACATAATTTGCATCATCTTCACACAGGAGCAAGTCCAAAATATCTGATGTTATGGGGAGACTGGCCTGGATTACACTGCTTTAACCCCACTACATAAATTTAAAAAACAACATCTTGGTACCTGAGGAACAATGCTGCCAAGTGATTCCGAGATGCTATTATTTTTCAATTCTTAGGCACCTTATACGTTTGTTACAAATATACCAACGTATAAGAAAATCATCTTAGATTGGAACAGATCACCACACAAGAACTAAACAAGTACAGCACAGGAAGAGGCCATTCGGCCCTCCAAGCCTGTGCTGATCATGATGCCCTAACTAAACCTGGAGATCACATGGTCTGGAATGGGGGGGTGGGGGTGAGTTAATAGGTTGTGATGAACAAAGCATCGTAGCTGTGAGGGACAGCTCGGTGGATAGGATATTAGGATGTAGATAGGCTGGAAAATTGGGCGGGGATCCTGGATTCAGGATTCAATCCTGGACCGGGGAGCGGCGCGGGCTTGGAGGGCCGAAGGGCCTGTTCCTGTGCTGTATTGTTCTTTGTTAAACTAAAAAATAACCTTTCTGCCCTTACTCTTTTCCCTCCCTATTCACGTACCCACCCAGATACGTCTTAAATAACTAGGAGCAGGAATAGGCCTGACCATGGCTGATCTTTTCGTGGACTCAGCTCCACTTACCCGCCCACTCACCATAACCCTTAATTCCTTTACCGTTCAAAAATCTATCTTTGCCCTAAAAACATTCAGTGAGGTAGCCTCAACTGCTTCACTGGGCAGGGAATCACACAGATTCACAACTGTGTGTGAAGTTCCTCCTCAACTCAGTCCTAAATCTGCTCCCCCTTATTTTTAGGCCATACCCCCGAGTTCTAGTTTCACCCACCAGTGGAAACAACTTCCCCGTTTCTACCTTATCTATTCCCTTCATAATCTTATATGTTTCTATAAGATCCCCCCTTCATTCTAAATTCCAATGAGTTTAGCCCCAGTCTACTCAGTCTCTCCTCATAAACCAACCCTTCAACTCCGGAATCAACCTAGTGAATCTGTTGCTAATGGGCCTGCTTCCACCAGCCCCTCTGGCAGTGCGTTCCAGGCACCCACCACTCTGAAAAACTTTCCCTGCACATCTCCATTAAACTTTCCCCCTCTCACCTTGAACCTGTGCTCTTTGTAGTCGACACTTCCACCCTGAGAAAAAGCCTCTGACTATCCACACTGTCTGTGCCTCTCTATAATTTTGTAGACCTCTATCAGGTCTCCCCTCAGCCTCCGTCTTTCCAGTGAAAACAATTCTACTTTATTCAACCTCTCCTCATAGCCAACACCCTCGAGACCAGGCAACATCCTGCTGAACCTTCTTTGCACTCTCTCCAAAGCTTCCACATCCATCTGAGAGTGTGGTGACCAGAACTGCACGCAATTCTCCAAATGCGGCCTAACCAAGGTTTTATATAGCTGCAACATGATTTTCCAACTCTTGTCCTCAATGCCCCGGCTGATGAAAGCAAGCATGCCATATGCCTTCTTAATCACCTTGGCCACCTGTGTTGCCACTTTTAGGGAACTGTGGACCTGCATGCCCAGATCCCTCTGTACGTTAATGTTCCTAAGGGTTCTGCCATTTACAGTACAATTCACACCTAAATTTGATCCTCCAAAATACTTCACCCTCGCATTTGTCCGGATTAAACTCCATCTGCCATTTCTGTGCCCAAGTCTCCAATCTATCTGTATCCTGTTGTATCCTCTGACAATCCCCGGCACCATCAGCAACTCCACCAATCTTCGTGTCATCCACAAACTTACTAATCAGACCACCCACATTTTCCTCCAGATCATTTATATATACTTTAAACAACAGAGGTCCCAGCGCTGAACCCTGCGGAACACCACGAGCTACAGATCTCCATTCTGAAAAACATCCTTCCACCGCTACTCTGTCTTCTATAACCCAGTAAGAGTTTTAACAACACCAGGTTAAAGTCCAACAGGTTTATTTGGTAGCAAATGCCATTAGCTTTTGGAGCGCTGCTCCTTCGTCAGATGGAGTGGAAATCTACTCTCAAACAGTGCACAGAGACACAAAATCAAGTTTCTCCACATCACTTCTATAACCCAGCCAGTTCTGTATCCATCTAGGCAGCCCAACCCGAATCCCATGTGATTTTTAGTTTTTGTACCAGTCTGTCATGTGGGACCTTGTCAAACACCTTACTAAAGTCCACATAAACAGCCCTTCCCTCATCAATTATCCTTGTCACCTCTTCAAAAAAACTCAATCAAGTTGGTGAGACATGACCTTCCCCGTACAAAACCATGCTGCCTGTCACTAACTAGTCCATTTTCCTCCAAGTGTGCATCTATCCTGTCCCTCAGTATCTTCTCCAAAAGCTTCCCCACCACTGACGTCAGGCTCACCGACCTATAACTTCCTGGATTATCCCCGATTCCTTTCTTAAACAAGGGAACAACATTGGCTATTCTCCAGTCCTCTGGAACCTCCCTGTGGTTAAAGAGGATGTGAAGATCTCTGTTAAGGCCCCAGCTATTTCTCCCCTTGCCTCCCGCAGTAACCTGGGATCGATCCCATCCGGCCCCGGGGATTTGTCTATCTTAATCCAATTTAGGATACTCAACACTTCCTCCTTCGATATATGGACATTATTTAGAGTGCTCACACACCTATCCCTGACCTCAACATCCGTCATGTCCTTCTTCTTGGTGAATAATGGACAATACTGGTGAATAATCCACTAGCACAGGTACAAATATTCAACAGTAAATACAGAGAGGTTCCCAGCCCCACCACACAACCCTTCACACAGATGGCAACTGGAGCTTTGGTCGTTTTAAACGATGGGGTGAGATTGGGAAAAGTCATTGGTAGAAAATGGATTTTCCCACACCAATCCTCACTCAGTGCTGCTGGCTAACACAGCCCTGGGACAGCTAAACACTGCCTGTCTTGTGACGTATTTAAATTCAGAAGCTTCGGAAACACAAAATAATTCAGCCACCCTTTTGTGAGAATGTTCCGAAAACTAAGCAAAAACATCTTCACCCTACCCCAGCATGGTGGCAGAGTGGTTAGCACTGCTGCCTCCAGGGACTCAGGTTCAATTCCCAGCTTCAGGTGACTGCGTGGAGTCTGCACTTTCTCCGTGTCTGCGTGGGTTTCCTCCGGGTGCTCCAGTTTCCTCCCACAAAGATGTGCAGGTTAGGTGGATTGGTCACACTAAACTTCCCCTTAGGGTCCTATGATGTGTAGGTTAGCCGGGTAAATGTGTGGGGTTCCAGGAATAGGGCGGCACGGTAGCGCAGTGGTTAGCACTGCTGCTTCACAGCTCCAGGGTCCCGGGTTCGATTCCCGGCTCGGGTCACTGTCTGTGTGGAGTTTGCACATTCTCCTCGTGTCTGCGTGGGTTTCCTCCGGGTGCTCCGGTTTCCTCCCACAGTCCAAAGATGTGCGTGTTAGGTTGATTGGCCAGGTTAAAAATTGCCCCTTAGAATCCTAAAATGCGTAGGTTAGAGGGATTAGCGGGTAAATATGAGGGGGTAGGGCCTGGGTGGGATTGTGGTCGGTGCAGACTCGATGGGCTGAATGGCCTCCTTCTGCACTGTGGGGTTTCTATGATTTCTATGAGTAAGATGCTCTGTCGGAGAGTTGATGCAGACTCGATGTATCAAACGGCCTGCTTCTGCACTGTAGGGGTTCTATGATGATTCTAATCTTTGCCTCTCTTTTAACCCAAAAGAAATCACCTTCAACGCTGAGTAAGATCCAATAGTGGGATAGAAAGAAATCAGCAAAGTCCTTTGTGTGTGTATCAGCCATCTATACTGTTCTCTACAAACTGAGTGGGACTCAGAGCACCTGTACTTCATCGACTCAGCACGATGGCCCCTGTGTTGACCTATGCGAGATGATAGTGAAAGTCTTCCAGTGAGTCGCACTCCCCTGCCCCCTGCCCTCTCACACTTGTCACTATTCACCCCCATCCATTTGGAAAGTGATTATTGAGTCTGCTTCCAGCACCCTGTCAGACACCACCTCCCCGATCACAACAACTCCGAGAGAGAAAATGTCCTCATCTTCCCCCAATTGTCTTCATTCAGGTTTCCTGCTTACCGAACACTGCAAACTACTGCTCCATATTCACTCCATCAAAAAACATCATGATATTAAACAGTGCTATCCAATCTTCAAGAGGACAATTTTTAATATAACCACTGTCTAACTTCCAATGTTTCCCAGGGGTATGGGTGTGAGTGTGAGTGTGAGTGAGTGGTGAACACACACCCAGAGAAATACAACATCTCCCCAGCTAACTAATACACACACAATCACTCGGGTACGAGGGTGGGAGATGGGGGCGCGGGGACGGGGAGGGGAGACGAGAGGGCGGTCGGGGGCGTGCAGAGGGGAGGTGAGGGAGGGTTGGTGAGAGGGAGGGTCTTTGGGAGGGGCTTGAGGGTTTTTTTGGGGGAGTTGGGGTAAAGGTTTGGGCTGGTGGTTGGGTGAGTGAGGGGTGGGTGAAGGGGGGGTTATTGGGAGGTGGGTGTGAGGGGGGTGTTATTGGGGGGTGGGTGTGGGGGGGGTGTTATTGGGGGGTGGGTGTGAGGGGGTGTTATTGGGGGGTGGGCGTGAGGGGGTGTTATTGGGGGGTGGGCGTGAGGGGGTGTTATTGGGGGGTGGGTGTGAGGGGGGTTATTGGAGGGTGGGTGTGAGGGGGGGTTATTGGGGGGTGGGTGTGAGGGGGGGTTATTGGGGGGTGGGTGTGAGGGGGAGTTATTGGGGGTGGGTGTGAGGGGGAGTTATTGGGGGGTGGGTGTGAGGGGGAGTTATTGGGGGGTGGGTGTGAGGGGGGGTTATTGGGGGTGAGGGGGTGTTATTGGGGGTGGGTGTGAGGGGGGGTTATTGGGGGGTGGGTGTGAGGGGGGGTTATTGGGGGGTGGGTGTGAGGGGGGGTTATTGGGGGGTGGGTGTGAGGGGGACCATTGGGGGGTGGGTGTGAGCGGGGGAGTTATTGGGGGGTGGGTGTGAGCGGGGGTGTTATTGGGGGGTGGGTGCGAGCGGGGGTGTTATTGGGGGGTGGGTGCGAGGGGGGGTGTTATTGGGGGGTGGGTGTGAGGGGGGGTGTTATTGGGGGAGGGGGTGTTATTGGGGGGGTGGGTGTGAGGGGGTGGGTGTGAGGGGGTGTTATTGGGGGGTGGGTGTGAGGGGGTGTTATTGGGGGGTGAGTGTGAGGGGGTGTTATTGGGGGGTGGGCGTGAGGTGGTGTTATTGGGGGGTGGGCGTGAGGGGGTGTTATTGGGGGGTGGGCGTGAGGGGGTGTTATTGGGGGGTGGGCGTGAGGGGGTGTTATTGGGGGGTGGGCGTGAGGGGGTGTTATTGGGGGGTGGGCGTGAGGGGGTGTTATTGGGGGGTGGGCGTGAGGGGGTGTTATTGGGGGGTGGGCGTGAGGGGGTGTTATTGGGGGGTGGGCGTGAGGGGGTGTTATTGGGGGGTGGGCGTGAGGGGGTGTTATTGGGGGGTGGGCGTGAGGGGGTGTTATTGGGGGGTGGGCGTGAGGGGGTGTTATTGGGGGGTGGGCGTGAGGGGGTGTTATTGGGGGGTGGGCGTGAGGGGGTGTTATTGGGGGGTGGGCGTGAGGGGGTGTTATTGGGGGGTGGGCGTGAGGGGGTGTTATTGGGGGGTGGGCGTGAGGGGGTGTTATTGGGGGGTGGGCGTGAGGGGGTGTTATTGGGGGGTGGGCGTGAGGGGGTGTTATTGGGGGGTGGGCGTGAGGGGGTGTTATTGGGGGGTGGGCGTGAGGGGGTGTTATTGGGGGGTGGGCGTGAGGGGGTGTTATTGGGGGGTGGGCGTGAGGGGGTGTTATTGGGGGGTGGGCGTGAGGGGGTGTTATTGGGGGGTGAGCGTGAGGGGGTGTTATTGGGGGGTGGGCGTGAGGGGGTGTTATTGGGGGGTGGGCGTGAGGGGGTGTTATTGGGGGGTGGGCGTGAGGGGGTGTTATTGGGGGGTGGGCGTGAGGGGGTGTTATTGGGGGGAGGGGGTGTTATTGGGGGGTGGGCGTGAGGGGGTGTTATTGGGGGGTGGGCGTGAGGGGGTGTTATTGGGGGGTGGGCGTGAGGCGGTGTTATTGGGGGGTGGGCGTGAGGCGGTGTTATTGGGGGGTGGGCTTGAGGGGGTGTTATTGGGGGGTGGGCGTGAGGGGGTGTTATTGGGGGGTGGGCGTGAGGGGGTGTTATTGGGGGGTGGGCGTGAGGGGGTGTTATTGGGGGGTGGGCGTGAGGGGGTGTTATTGGAGGGTGGGTGTGAGGGGGGGTTATTGGGGGGTGGGCGTGAGGGGGTGTTATTGGGGGGTGGGCGTGAGGGGGTGTTATTGGGGGGTGGGCGTGAGAGGGGGTTATTGGAGGGTGGGTGTGAGGGGGGGTTATTGGAGGGCAGGCGCGAGGGCGGGTTATTGGGGGGCGGGCGCGAGGGGGGTTATTGGGGGTGGGCACGAGGGGGGGTTATTGGGGGGTGGGCACGAGGGGGGGTTATTGGGGGGTGGGCACGAGGGGGGGTTATTGGGGGGTGGGCACGAGGGGGGGTTATTGGGGGGTGGGCACGAGGGGGGGTTATTGGGGGTTGGGCACGAGGGGGGGTTATTGGGGGGTGGGCACGAGGGGGGGTTATTGGGGGGTGGGCACGAGGGGGGGTTATTGGGGGGTGGGCACGAGGGGGGGTTATTGGGGGGTGGGCACGAGGGGGGGTTATTGGGGGGTGGGCACGAGGGGGGGTTATTGGGGGGTGGGCACGAGGGGGGGTTATTAGGGGGTGGGCACGAGGGGGGTTCTTGGGGGGTGAGCGCGAGGGGGGTTCGCGCGAGGGAGTGTTATTGGGGGGTGAGCGCGAGGGGTTGTTATTGGGGGGTGGGCGTGAGGGGTTGTTATTGGGGGGTGGGCGTGAGGGGTTGTTATTGGGGGGTGGGCGTGAGGGGTTGTTATTGGGGGGTGGGCGTGAGGGGGGTTATTGGGGGGGTGGGCATGAGGGGGGTTATTGGGGGGGTGGGCGTGAGGGGGGTTATTGGGGGGGGGTGGGTGTGAGGGAGGTTATTGGGGGGGGTGGGTGTGAGGGGGAGGTTATTGGGGGGGGTGGGTGTGAGGGGGGAGGTTATTGGGGGGTGGGTGTGAGGGGGGTTATTGGGGGGGTGGGTGTGAGGGGGTTATTGGGGGGGGTGGGTGTGAGGGGGTTATTGGGGGGGGTGGGTGTGAGGGGGGTTATTGGGGGGGTGGGTGTGAGGGGGGTTATTGGGGGGGTGGGTGTGAGGGGGGTTATTGGGGGGGTGGGTGTGAGGGGGGTTATTGGGGGGGTGGGTGTGAGGGGGGTTATTGGGGGGGTGGGTGTGAGGGGGGTTATTGGGGGGGTGGGTGTGAGGGGGGTTATTGGGGGGGTGGGTGTGAGGGGGGTTATTGGGGGGGGTGGGTGTGAGGGGGGTGGGTGTGAGGGGGGTGGGTGTGAGGGGGGTGGGTGTGAGGGGGGTGGGTGTGAGGGGGGTGGGTGTGAGGGGGTTATTGGGGGGGGTGGGTGTGAGGGGGGTGGGTGTGAGGGGGGTGGGTGTGAGGGGGGTGGGTGTGAGGGGGGGGTTATTTGGAGGGGTGTTTAATTGGGGGGGGGGGGTGGTTTACTCACAATTCCTGGACCAGCTCCATGCTCCGGGTTGGGGTGTCTGGGGCGGGGGGTGGGGTTTATTGGGGGGGGGGGGGGGGGGGTTAAGGGGTATTTAATGGGGGCGGGGGTCACTCACAATTCCTTGATGAGCACCATCCTCCGGCGCTGCCTCCTCCCGACTGGAGCCACGGGGCGGAGCTGCGTCATCACCCGGCAACCGGCGTCATGACATCACCGCCCAGCGCCTCATCATTATTCATGAGCCGCGCACACGTCATCCAGAATATTGAATAGGGTCTTAAAGGGACACCTCCCCAATCTCATCTCAGCAATGAATGTGGTGGGGTTGGGGTGGTATCTGGTTTAGCTTGAGGGTATCTGGGTTGTGTTGGGGGTATCTGCATTGGTTTGGAGGTATCTGGGTATGGATAGGGGGTATTTGGGGTTGGGGGTGTCTGGGTTGGGTTGGGGGTATCTGGGTTGGATTGGGGGTATCTGTGTTGAATTGAAGGTATCTGGGTTGGGGTGTCTGAGTTGGGTTGGGGTATCTGTGTTGGGGGTATCTGTTGGATTGGGGGTATCTGGGTTGGATTGGGGTTATCTGGGTTGGGTTGGGGGTGGCTGAGTTGGGGGTATCGAGGTTGGTTGGGAGTGTCTGGGTTGGGAGTGTCTGGGTTGGGGGTTTCTGGGTTGGGGGTATCTGGGTTGGGAGTGTCTGGGTTGGGGGTTTCTGGGTTGGGGGTATCTGGGTTGGGGGTGTTTGGGTTGGATTGGGGAGATCTGGGTTGGATAGGGGGTATCTGGATTGGAGGTATCTGGGTTGGATTTGGGGTATCTGGGTTGGGGGTATCTGCGTTGGGGGTATCTGGGTTGGTTGAGTTGGGAATATCTGGGTTGGGTTGAGGGTATCTGGGTTCGGTTAGGGGATATCTGGGTTGGTTTGAGGGTATTTAGGTTGGTTGGGTTGGGGGTATCTGGGTTTGGTTAGGGGGTATCTGGGTTGGTTTGAGGGTATTTAGGTTGGGGGTATCTGGGTTGGGGGTATCTGGGTTGGGGGTATCTGGGTTGGGGGTGTGTTTATTTGAAGGGTGAGGGGATTGAATGTTGCTGCATCTGGTGAGATGGTTTCCCCATTGAAGAACAAACATCTCTTGACACAAAGTCTTTTTTTGCAGCAGTAATTGAGGCTGGGAGAACTGTGCACTTGGCCACACCGCCAACAGCCAGCCGCAGCATTGAAAGAGGCGTCATGACTCCGCAGCAATCCATAGCAGCCATTGCTGCCTTTGAGGACATGATCCCAAATCCACGTCTCACTGAAGTCACGAGCCAGAGTTTGGGAAGTTCTGCAGTAAGTAATCGGGATTGGTTCAGTGATCTAACCATTCAATTATCGTTGTTTTCCTATAAATAGTCAAGTTGCATCTTCCTGCACAATCATTCTTCATTGCTAGTTTTTATTGATTTGATCTTATTACAGACCCCCTCTCCAGGGAAAGCACTGTGACTGCCTGGCCCGAGTACAGGCAAGCACTGAGATTTGGTTCATGTTTCGAGGATCATCTGCACCAAACTCACAGCATCCACCGTGCTCAGAGGAAGACCCGAGGTTCCATAGCTGCAGAAGGTCCCCCCCAGGCACCAACAACCACAACATGAGCTACCAGTTCATTGACAACCACACCAACCCTGCATCAGACTCTTCAACCAACACATGACCCATTGTCAGAGGCGATGATGAAAGTTGTTTTATTCACTTGTGGGACATGGGTGTCGCTGGCTCTCCAGCATTTATTGCTCATCCCTAGTTGCCCTTGAACTGAGTGGCTTGCTAGGCCGTTTCAGAGGGTCAGCCACATCGCTGCAGCTCTGGAGTCAAATAAGGCCAGACCGGGTAAGGAAGGCAGATTTCCTTCCCTACTTTATTACAAGTAGGCTTATATTAACATTGCAATGAAGTTACTGTGAAAATCCCCTAGTCACTATACTCTGGCACCTGTGCGGGTACACTGAGGGAGAATTTAGCACGGCCAATGCACCTAACCAGCATGTCTTTCCGACTATGGGAGGAAACCGGAGCACCTGGAGGAAACCCACGCAGACATGGGGAGAACGTGCAGACTCCGCACAGACAGTGACCTAAGTCAGGAATTGAACCTGGGTCCCTGGTGCTGTGAGGCAGCAGTGCTAACCACTGTGCCACCGTGTTGCCCATCTTTCCCGAAAGGACATTAATGAACCAGATGGGTTTTTCCTGATAATCGGCAATGGTTTCATGGTTTAGAACATAGAACATAGAACAGTACAGCACAGGACAGGCCCTTCGGCCCACGATGTTGTGCCGAGCTTTATCTGAAACCAAGATCAAGCTATCCCACTCCCTATCATCCTGGTGTGCTCCATGTGCCTATCCAATAACCGCTTAAATGTTCCTAAAGTGTCTGACTCCACTATCACTGCAGGCAGTCCATTCCACACCCCAACCACTCTCTGCGTAAAGAACCTACCTCTGATATCCTTCCTATATCTCCCACCACGAACCCTATAGTTATGCCCCCTTGTAATAGCTCCATCCACCCGAGGCAATAGTCCTTGAACGTTCACTCTATCTATCCCCTTCATCATTTTATAAACCTCTATTAAGTCTCCCCTCAGCCTCCTCCGCTCCAGAGAGAACAGCCCTAGCTCCCTCAACCTTTCCTCATAAGACCTACCCTCCAAACCAGGCAGCATCCTGGTAAATCTCCTCTGCACTCTTTCCAGCGCTTCCACATCCTTCTTATAGTGAGGTGACCAGAACTGCACACAATATTCCAAATGTGGTCTCACCAAGGTCCTGTACAGTTGCAGCATAACCCCACGGCTCTTAAACTCCAACCCCCTGTTAATAAAAGCTAACACACTATAGGCCCTCTTCACAGCTCTATCCACTTGAGTGGCAACCTTTAGAGATCTGTGGATATGGACCCCAAGATCTCTCTGTTCCTCCACAGTCTTCAGAACCCTACCTTTGACCCTGTAATCCACATTTAAATTAGTCCTACCAAAATGAATCACCTCACATTTATCAGGGTTAAACTCCATTTGCCATTTTTCAGCCCAGCTCTGCATCCTATCTATGTCTCTTTGCAGCCTACAACAGCCCTCCACCTCATCCACTACTCCACCAATCTTGGTGTCATCAGCAAATTTACTGATCCACCCTTCAGCCCCCTCCTCTAAGTCATTAATAAAAATCACAAATAGCAGAGGACCAAGCACTGATCCCTGTGGCACTCCGCTAGCAACCTGCCTCCAGTCCGAAAATTTTCCATCCACCACCACCCTCTGTCTTCGATCAGACAGCCAGTTGCCTATCCAATCGGCCAACTTTCCCTCTATCCCACACCTCCTCACTTTCATCATAAGCTGACCATGGGGGACCTTATCAAACGCCTTACTAAAATCCATGTATATGACATCAACTGCCCTACCTTCATCAACACACTTAGTTACCTCCTCAAAAAATTCTATCAAATTTGTGAGGCACGACTTGCCCTTCACAAATCCGTGCTGACTATCCCGGATTAATCCGCATCTTCCTAAATGGTTGTAAATCCCATCCCTAAGGACCTTTTCCATCAATTTACCAACCACCGAAGTAAGACTAACCGGTCTATAATTACCAGGGTCATTTCTATTCCCTTTCTTAAACAGAGGAACAACATTCGCCACTCTCCAGTCCTCTGTCACCATCCCCGTGGACAGCGAGGACCCAAAGATCAAAGATCAAAGCCAAATCTCATCCCTTGGTTTATTTTCATTTATTACAAATATTTTTTATTGAATTCAAATTCCATCATCTGCCCTGGTGGGATTTGAACCCGGGTCCCCAGAACATTAGCTGGGTTTCTGGATTAATAGTCCAGCGATAATACCACGAGGCCATCACCTCCCTTTTGCGTATTTGTAGCGTGGATGTACTGAGTAACATTAACTCTCACCACCATTTCATTTGGTCCCTCCACAGACACGGTTGACAGAATTCCTTTGGCGTTGGGGTTTTGCAGGAGACTGAGGGACAGTGAAGCACAGACATGGGGCCACGGTTCCTGCTGGGATGGATTGCAGGGAGGTCTCTGTGAGGGTATGATGTGGCTGTGTGGGTTACAGACTCGGTGGGGGACAGTGTCCCCTTGACTCACTCTGTAATTAGCGTTTTCAGGAAGAGAGTGGCATAGACCAGGCTTCCTCTCTGACTCTCGATGCCACTTAGCTCTTTCTGATGGTGCCAATACCAAACACTAACATCTCTCAATTCTGCTGAGAACACAATCAAAGTTGACATTTCTAACTGAGACCAGGTTGAATTTCGATAGACTTTCCTCTTCAATCCAAATTTCCTTTCTTTAGATGTGAATTGAGGCAGTGATACCACAGCAGCTGCTTCCACACGCGGTCAAATACAACCCCACCCATACCTTCCCCCTGCCCCCAATTCCCCATACTCATCCACTCACCCCCTCACCTATCCTCACCTTGACCGTCTGATAGTGCGGCACTCCCTCAGTACTGACCCTCTGACAGTGCAGCACTCCCTCAGTACTGACCCTCTGACAGTGCGGCACTCCCTCAGTACTGACCCTCTGACAGTGCAGCACTCCCTCAGTACTGACCCTCTGACAATGCGACACTTCCTCAGTACTGACCCTCTGACAGTGCAGCACTCCCTCAGTACTGACCCACTGACAGTGCGGCACTCCCTCAGTACTGACCCTCTGACAATGCGGCACTTCCTCAGTACTGACCCTCTGACAGTGTGGTACTCCCTCAGCACTGACCCTCTGACAGTGCAGCACTCCCTCAGCACTGACCCTCTGACAGTGCGGCACTCCCTCAGCACTGACCCTCTGACAGTGCGGCACTCCCTCAGCACTGACCCTCTGACAGTGCGGCACTCCCTCAGTACTGATCCTCTGACAGTGCGGCACTCCCTCAGCACTGACCCTCTGACAGTGCGGCACTTCCTCAGCACTGACCCTCTGACAGTGCGGCACTCCCTCAGCACTGACCCTCTGACAGTGCGGCACTCCCTCAGCACTGACCCTCTGACAGTGCGGCACTCCTTCAGCACTGACCCTCTGACAGTGCGGCACTCCCTCAGTACTGACCCTCTGACAGTGCAGCACTCCCTCAGTACTGACCCTCTGACAGTGCGGCACTCCCTCAGTACTGACCCTCTGACAATGCGGAACTTCCTCAGTACTGACCCTCTGACAGTGTGGTACTCCCTCAGTACTGAATCTCTGACAGTGCAGCACTCCCTCAGTACTGACCCTCTGACAGTGCGGCACTCCCGCAGCACTGACCCTCTGACAGTGCGGCACTCCCTCAGCACTGACCCTCTGACAGTGCGGCACTCCCTCAGCACTGACCCACTGACAGTGCGGCACTCCCTCAGCACTGACCCACTGACAGTGCGGCACTCCTTCAGCACTGACCCTCTGACAGTGCGGCACTCCCTCAGTACTGACCCTCTGACAGTGCGGCACTCCCTCAGTACTGACCCTCTGACAGTGCGGCACTCCCTCAGTACTGACCCTCTGACAGTGCGGCACTCCCTCAGTACTGACCCTCTGACAGTGCGGCACTCCCTCAGCACTGACCCACTGACAGTGCGGCACTCCTTCAGCACTGACCCTCTGACAGTGCGGCACTCCCTCAGTACTGACCCTCTGACAGTGCAGCACTCCCTCAGTACTGACCCTCTAACAGTGTGGCACTCCCTCAGCACTGACCCTCTGACAGTGCAGCACTCCCTCAGCACTGAGCCTCTGACAGTGCGGCGCTCCCTCAGTACTGACCCTCTGACAGTGCGGCACTCCCTCAGTACTGACCCTCTGACAGTGCGGCACTCCCTCAGTACTGACCCTCTGACAGTGCGGCACTCCCTCAGTACTGACCCTCTGACAGTGCGGCACTCCCTCAGCACTGACCCTCTGACAGTGCGGCACTCCCTCAGCACTGACCCTCTGACAGTGCGGCGCTCCCTCAGTACTGACCCTCTGACAGTGCGGCACTCCCTCAGTACTGACCCTCTGACAGTGCGGCACTCCCTCAGTACTGACCCTCTGACAGTGCGCCACTCCCTCAGTACTGACCCTCTGACAGTGCGGCACTCCCTCAGCACTGACCCTCTGACAGTGCGGCACTCCCTCAGCACTGACCCTCTGACAGTGCGGCACTCCCTCAGCACTGACCCTCTGACAGTGCGGCACTCCCTCAGTACTGACCCTCTGATAGTGCGGCACTCCCTCAGCACTGACCCTTTGACAGTGCGGCACTCCCTCAGTACTGACCCTCTGACAGTGCGGCACTCCCTCAGTACTGACCCTCTGACAGTGCGGCACTCCCTCAGCACTGACCCTCTGACAGTGCGGCGCTCCCTCAGTACTGACCCTCTGACAGTGCGGCACTCCCTCAGCACTGACCCTCTGACAGTGCGGCGCTCCCTCAGCACTGACCCTCTGACAGTGCGGCACTCCCTCAGTACTGACCCTCTGACAGTGCGGCACTCCCTCAGTACTGACCCTCTGACAGTGCGTCACTCCCTCAGCACTGACCCTCTGACAGTGTGGCGCTCCCTCAGTACTGACCCTCTGACAGTGCGGCACTCCCTCAGTGACTGTTGTGGTGATTTGTACTGATTGCCCCTTTAAGGGTGACACAGCAGAGGAAGGGTCCTGGCTCAGGGATTAATTGATGCTCAGAGTGTTTAATCACCTCACGAGGCTGCTGGTTTGTGATTAATAAATCCTTTGGCATTCACAGATGTGAAAGTGCATCATTACAACTGTTGAGGCAATAGCTACCCTGTGGGTAGAGTCAGTGAGAAGCCTGTAGCTCTGGTAGTTTATAGTTTATCTGCTTGTTGTGTGTGGGGTTGTTGCCTTTGGGAAACACATCCTCCCAAAGCTTGCTCAGCCTCCCGGAACCCCGGCTGTGTAACGCTGTCACAGCCAGCTACTGCCCACTGCTGGTGAGTGTGTGTCAGTGACAGGGTCTCTGCTCATCTTCACACTGTCCCGACAACTCATTCTCCCCCCTGCTCCCCTGATAGATTCTTGTTCCTCTGTCATGAAACCCTTCATGTGTCTGACTGTCACAGGAAAAATGTTGTGTTCACAGGCAGAGTGTGGCTGTCGGAGGCACCAGACACCGACAGTGATAAACTGGAACTGATCCCAACCTGCTTATGTTCAAACATTTAATTAGCGAGAACGCAATGTCTTCAGATTCCTTTCCTGTGCTGGGTCACCTACTCCTCTGCTACATATATGTATTTTTAATCAGTGCTAGGGTGTGGGTGTCGCTGGCTCGGCCAGCATTTATTGCCCATCCTTAAATACCCTTCAGGAGGTGATGGTGAGCTGTCTTCCTGAACCGTTGCAGTCCCTAGGGTGTAGGTACACCCAAACTGCAGAGGTGATGTTGGGAATGGCAATAAACAGGCAATCAGAGATGCGTGTGATAAGGGAATATCGGTGATCATGGGTGAGTTTAATCTGCTCATAGATCGGACAAATCAAATTAGCCACAATGGCGTAGAGGAGGAATTCCTGGAGTGTTTACAGGATGGTTTTCTTAACCAATATGTGGAGGAACCAACTAGAGAGCAGGCCATCTTAGACTGGGTACTGTGTAATGAGAAGGGAATCATTGCCAATCGAGCTGTATGAGACCCCTTGGGGCTGAGTGACCATAACATGATAGAATTTTTTATCAAGGTGGAGAGTGAAGGAGTTGATTGGAAGACATAGAACATAGAACATTACAGCGCAGTACAGGCCCTTCGGCCCTCGATGTTGCGCCGACCACTGAAACCAATCTAAAGCCCCTCTAACCTACACTATTCCAATATCATCCATATGTTTATCCAATGACCATTTAAATGGCCTTAATGTTGGCGAGTCCACTACTGTTGCAGGCAGGGCATTCCACATCCTTACTACTCTCTGAGTGAAGAACCTACCTCTGACATCTGTCCTATATCTATCACCCCTCAATTTAAAGCTATGTCCCCTCTAGGATGCTGAATCTTAATAAAGGAAACTGTGAGGATATGGGGCGTGAGTTGCTCTGGATAGATTGGGGAGAGTTGCTTAAAGGGATGCCAGTGGATAAACAATGGCAAACATTCAAGGAACGCATGGGGGAACTGCAGCAACTGTTTATTCCTGTCTGGCACAAAAACAGAATGGGTAAGAGGGCCAATCCATGGCTTACAAAGGATATTAGAGAGAGTATCCGATCCCAGGAAGAAGCACACAGATTGGCCGAGAAAAATAATAGGTCTGAGGATTGGGAGCAGTTTAGAATTCAGCAAAGAAGGACCAAGGGATTGATTACGAAGGTTAAAATACAGGATGAAAGTAAGTTTGCAGTGAACATAAAGACTGACACTAGGAGTTTCTGTAGATACGTGAAGAGAAAGAGGTTGATGAAGACAAATGTAGGTCCCCTACAGACAGAAATGGGAAAATGTATAATAGGGGACAGAAAAATGGCCGAGCAACTGAACACATACTTTGGTTCTGTCTTCACAAAAGAGGACACAAATCAGATGCCAGAAATGTTGGAGAATGGAAGATTTAGTGCGAGGGAAGAACTGAGGGAGATCAATATTAGTAGAGAAATGGTGCTGGGAATATTGATGGGATTGAAGGTGGATAAATCCCCAGGGCCTGATAATCTACATCTCAGGGTTCTTAAGGAAGTGGCTCTAGAAATAGTGGATTCATTGATGGTTATCTTCCAGGATTCTATAGACATTGGAACAGTCCCTGCAGATTGGAGGGTAGCGAATGTCACTCCAATATTCAAAAAGGGAGGTAGAGAGAAAACAGGGAATTATAGACCAGTAAGCTTAACATCGGTAGTGGGGAAAATTCTCGATTCCATTGTCAAGGACTTTATAGCGGAGCATTTAGAAAGCAGTGGCAGGATCAGACAGAGTCAGCATGGATTTATGAAGGGGAAATCATGCTTGACAAATCTGTTGAAACAGACCTCAGACTTTTGTATCTTTTTCCCAACGGAAGAAGGTGGAAGGGAGAATGTCTGGGGTGCGTGGGTCCTTAATTATGCTGGCTGCTTTTCCAAGGCAGCGGGAAGTGTAGACAGAGTCAATGGATGGGAGGCTGGTTTGCGTGATGGATTGGGCTACATTCACAACCTTTTGTAGTTCCTTGCGGTCTTGGGCAGAGCAGGAGCCATACCAAGCTGTGATACAACCAGAAAGGATGCTTCTATGGTGCATCTGTAAAAGTTGGTGAGAGTTGTAGCTGACATGCCAAATTTCCTTAGTCTTCAGAGAAAGTAGAGGTGTTGGTGGGCTTTCTTCACTATAGTGTCGGCATGGGGGGACCAGGACAGGTTGTTGGTGATCCGGACACCCAAAAATGTGAAGCTCTCGATTGAAGCAATTGCATAATTTACTACGTATGAACCAGTCATGGGACTGGACAACAGAGTGTGAGAAATCATACAAGGATGTCAAAGATGTTTTGTAGAAGTCTGAAGCTTTGGTTACTTTTAATCTGAAGCTACCATTAGCTGCTAGTTGATTGCAAAGATGGTCACTGATCTTATCTGCACACTCCTGCTAAACACAATACTGTCAATCAGAGTGTCACACTAATGCTGATACATTAACACATTTATCTTTACCTATTGAGCAGATGCCACCAACTGGTTTTGCTAATAGTCTTTCATGTACGAATAAGACTTACACCACCTTCTCTCCTTTACACCCTTGGAAATGGCCAAAAAGGCCATTGCAATGATTGCATGTAGATTTTGCAGGTCTGTTTAAGGGTTACATATTCTGAGTCAGAATTGATGCACACTCAGAGTGGCCAGAAGTTATCATGAGATTTATTACAACCAAAGAAACCATTGAAAAAACTGACACATTTTTGTAAGATTTGGTCAACCGGAACAGATTGTTAGTGATAATGGTTCAGTTTACTTCACAAGAGTCATAGAGGTTTACAGCATGGAAACAGGCCCTTTGGCCCAACTTGTCCATGCTGCCCTTTTTTTATAAACCCCTAAACTAATCCCAATTGCCCGCATTTGGCCCATATCCCTCTATACCCATCGTACCCATGTAACTATCTAAATGCTTTTTAAAAGACAAAATTGTACCCGCCTCTACTACTACCTCTGGCAGCTCGTTCCAGACACTCACCACCCTCTGTGTGAAAAAATTGCCCCTCTGGACACTTCTGTATCTCTCCCCTCTCACCTCTAGTTTTAGACTCCCCTACCTTTGGGAAAAGATATTGACTATCTAGCTGATCTGTGCTCCTCATTATTTTATAGACCTCTATAAGATCACCTCTCAGCCTTCTACGCTCCAGAGAAAAAAGTCCCAGTCTATCCAGCCTCTCCTTATAACTCAATCCATCAAGTCCCCGTAGCATCCTAGTAAATCTTTTCTGCACTCTTTCTAGTTTAATAATATCCTTTCTCGAATAGGGTGACCAGAACTGTACACAGCATTCCAAGTGCGGCCTTACCAATATCTTGTATAACTTCAACAAGACGACCCAACTCCTGTATTCAATGTTCTGACCGATGAAACCAAGTATACTGAATGCCTTCTTCACCACTCTGTCCACCTGTGACTCCACTTCCAAGGAGCTATGAACATGTACCCCTAGATCTCTTTTTGTTCTGTAACTTTCCCCAACGCCCGACCATTAACTGAGTAAGTCCTGCCCTGGTTCAATCTTCCAAAATGCATCACCTCGCATTTGTCTAAATTAAACTCCATCTGCTATTCGTCAGCCCAATTGATCAAGATCCTGCTGCAATTGGAGATAACCTTCCTCACTGTCCACCATGCCACCAATCTTGGTGTCATCTGCAAACTTACTAACCATGCCCCCTATATTCTCATCCAAATCATTAATATAAATGACAAATAACAGTGGGCCCAGCACTGATCCCTGAGGCACACCGCTGGTCACAGGCCTCCAGTTTGAAAAACAACTCTCTACAACCACCCTCTGGCTTCTGTCAAGAAGCCAATTTTGTATCCATTTAGATACCTCACCCTGGATCCCGTGGGATTTAACTTTATTTAACTTTATGCAACAACCTACCATGCGGTGCCTTGTCAAAGGCCTTGCTAAAGTCCATGTAGACAACATCAACTGCACTGCCCTCATCTACCTTCTTGGTTACCCCTTCAAAAAACTCAATTAAATTTGTGAGACATGAATTTCCACTCACAAAGCCATGCTGACTGTCCCTAATCAGTCCTTGCATCTCTAAATGCCTGTAGATCCTGTCTCTCAAAATACCTTCCAACAACTTACCCACCACAGATGTGAGGCTCACTGGCCTGTAGTTCCCAGGCTTTTCCCTGCAGCCCTTTTTAAACAAAGGCACAACATTTGCCACTCTCCAATCTTCAGGCACCTCACCCGTGACTATCGATGATTCAAATATCTCGGCTAGAGGACCCGCAATTTCCTTCCTAGCCTCCCACAATGTCCTGGGATACACTTCATCAGGTCCCAGGGATTTATCTACCTTGATGCGCTTTAAGACTTCCAGCACCTCCTTCTCTGTAATATGTACACTCCTCAAGACATCAATATTTTGTTGCAATTGGAGATAACTTTCTTCACTGTCCACTATGCCACCAATCTTGGTGTCATCTGCAAACTTACTAACCATGCCTCCTATATTCTCATCCAAATCATTAATATAAATGACAAATAACAGTGGACCCAGCACTGATCCCTGAGGCACACCGCTGGTCACAGGCCTCCAGTTTGAAAAACAACCTTCTACAACCACCCTCTGGCTTCTGTCATCAAGCCAATTTTGTATCCAATTAGATAACTCACCCTGGATCCCGTGAGATTTAACCTTATGCAACTAAGAGCTTGAGGATTATCTAAAGTAAATGGTATTCAGTCTATAAAATCCGCACCTTATCATCCATGGATTTGTTGAAAGATTTGTCCAATCCTTGAAACGTTCTTTATAAGGTTGAAGAGAGCAAGGTTTGTTATCACATTATGTGCATATCTTTTTGGCATCTTATAGAAACACGACTGATGCAACTACCCAAAGTTCACCTACATTCCGGCTCTTAAAGAGAAAGTTGGGAACTATGTTTGATTTGTTATTACTGTCAGAAACTTTAGCAACAGTGGAGTGTCAACAACATTCTCAAGTTGCGAGACAAGAAGTGAGGGCAAAACAAAGCTCATTTCGACAAGGAGATTGTGTGTTTGTGCGTAATGATGCAGCGAGTGAGAAATGGGTAGCAGCCATAGTTTCTGTCACGGTTCAAACTGAGGATGAGCTGGTTTGGCGGCGCCGTGCTGACCAATTGTTATCATCTCAAAATGATTTCTCCAAATCATCTCCAGAAGCACCAATTTCTTTAGTTCCTGATCTTGTGAACGCTACTACGGGAGACTTGTTGAATCTGAATTGCCTGATGATTGTGTCTACGCTCCTATACCGAGTGAGAATGAAAGATGATGAGTTCCAAGCGAAGTGTCCACTGACGTTCCAAATCATACTTCTCAGGTCAAGGAACAGCCAAAATCCAGAGCGTCATACACAACCAGAGAGGAAGAGACATCCTCCTGATCAACTTTCTTATTGACTGTGCATAATGATTAATGATGCACCGTACTGTCTGGAGTATTATGGGCGGCACGGTAGCACAGTGGTTAGCACTGCTGCTTCACAGCTCCAGGGTCCTGGGTTCGATTCCCGGCTCGGGTCACTGTCTGTGTGGAGTTTGCACATTCTCCTCGTGTCTGCGTGGGTTTCCTCCGGGTGCTCCGGTTTCCTCCCACAGTCCAAAGATGTGTGGGTTAGGTTGATTGGCCAGGTTAAAAAATTGCCCCTTAGAGTCCTGGGATGCGTAGGTTAGAGGGATTAGTGGGTAAATATGTGGGGGTAGGGCCTGGGTGGGATTGTGGTCGGTGCAGACTCGATGGGCCGAATGGCCTCCTTCTGCACTGTAGGGTTTCTATGATTTCTATGATTATTCTTGATTCTATGTATAACATGGTAGTAATTATTGTTCTGACTACAGACGCAAAGGGGGAGGGATGTTATATATTTAAAAGGGTTGCATTTTTGCTTTAAGAGCTGATCACCTGATTTGATGATGATGTCATTAGGGTGCTGCCACAGGCCGCTGTTTGAATTCCAGTTTGTACTCTGTGCATTGCAGAGAACATCTTTCAATAAACCTGTTAGTTTGAATCTAGGTGTGTAAACTGCACCTATTCTATTAAAACCCACAACCCCTGACATAGGACATTACACCCCCCAAAGCCTGTCCATCATCTACAAGGCACCAGTCAGGAGTGTAATGGAATACTCTCCACTTAAGTTAAAAGTTCAAGTTTATTTATTAGTCACAAGTAAGGCTTACATTAACACTGCAATGAAGTCACCACACTCCGGCGCCTGTTCGGGTCAATGCACCCTAACCAGCACGTCTTTCAGACTGTGGGAGGAAACTGCAGCACCCGGAGGAAACCCACGCAGACATGGGGAGAACGTGCAAACAGACAGTGACCCAAGCCGGGAATTGAGCCCAGGTCCCTGGCGCTGAGAAACAGCAGTGCTAACCACTGTGCCACCCATGCCCATACTTGCCTGGATGAGTTCAGTGCCAGCAACACTCAAGCAGCTTAACACCATCCAGTACAAAGCAACCCACTTGATTGGCACCCCTTCCACAAACAGTCAATGCGAGGACGCTCAGTTTTGTGTGGACAAACCCTGGGTCTTGTCTATTGCGGCCGCACGTTCTCCGTCGGGACTGGATTGGAACTCAGGGATTGGTGCAGCATTTACGGATTTGGGGCCAGGGTTGGGGTCAGGTCTCGGTCGAGACAGAGGTGATCACTGGTTCAGACTCATCCTGTTGGGATTGACCTGGGGGAAATGTGGTGCCAGCCTGGGAAATGTTTCCGCAAGTGCCCCACCTCCTCACAGAGGTGGCACCGTTGGCTGTGCGCAGACCCTGAAGACTTTGCAAAGTATCCCCCCATGCTGCTCAGTAACTCGGCACCCCGACACCGTGTCCTGGCCTGGGCTCTCTGTAGCTGTGATGTGGAGATGCCGGCGTTGGACTGGGGTAAACACAGTAAGAAGTTTAACAACACCAGGTTAAAGTCCAACAGGTTTATTTGGTAGCAAAAGCCACACAAGCTTTCGGAGCTCCAAGCCCCTTCTTCAGTAAGAGCTCCGAAAGCTTGTGTGGCTTTTGCTACCAAATAAACCTGTTGGACTTTAACCTGGTGTTGTTAAACTTCTTTCTCTGTAGCTGAGCAGGACTGGCAGAACCGTGCAGCGGACCTCCCTGAGGGGCTGGGAGGAGGAGCTCGCTGGGAATGGAGGGAGGGATGTTGGATAACGTTCTGTGCGATGGCCTCCAGAAACAACCCACCCACGGCGAGTGCCTTGGTCAGGGCCAGGCTCCCGGGGAAACACCAGCTTACCGGACAGACAGGAGGGACCGACAACCTCAGCCACAGCCTTCATACAAACTTCAATCCGGGGCGGGTGTAACCCTTCACCCTGACACTCGGAGTAGAGGGCCAAACCGGCAACAGGGGCAGACCGGCCATGGGGGGCGGGCGGGGGGGGGCGGGCGGGGGGGGGGGGGGGGGGGGGGGGGGGGGGGGGCGGGGGGGGGGGGGGCGGGGGGGGGGGGGGCGGGGGGGGGGGGGGGGGCGGGGGGGGGGGGCGGGGGGGGGGGGCGGGGGGGGGGGGCGGGGGGGGGGGCGGGGGGGGGGGCGGGGGGGGCGGGGCGGGCGGGGGGGGGGGTGGGGGGGGGGGCGGGCGGGGGGGGGGGGGGGGGGGGGGGGCGGGCGGGGGGGGGTGGGGGGGGGCTACAAGAGCTGCTGCCTCTGCCTATGTTACAGAGGAGGCAGCACCAATGATGGTGTTTCCACTATGGGGTACTGGCTATACCCACCCCAACCTCTTGTGACAGTATTTACACAGCAGGGAGATAGAGGGAAAAGCTGGTAAGATCTCCCCCTGTCGGCCCCCTCTCCCTCTTTCTCCCCCCCCACAGTTTTGAGGAGGAGAAAGAGGGAAGGAAAATGGGAGGGAGACACGGGAGGGGCTGATTGTGCAGCGGGGCTGGAGTCACTGGGTGAGAGGTGATGGGAGGGGTCTAAAGAACAAAGAACAGTACAGCACAGGGACAGGCCCTTCGGCCCACCAAGCCTGTGCTGACACATGACGCCTTTCTAAACTAAAGCCTCTTTGCCTCTACGCGGTCCGTATCCCTCTATTCGCTGTTTATTCATTTATCCGTCAAGATGCCTCTTAAACATTGCTGTCGTATCCGCTTCTACCACCTCCTGTGGCAACGCATTCCAGACATTTACCACCCTCTGTGTAAAAAAAAACCTACCTCTCACATCTCCTTTAAACTTTCCCCCTATGTTCCCGAGTAATTGACATTTCTATCCTGGGAATAAGATTCCAACTGTCCATTCTCTCCGTGTCTCTCAATTTTGTAAACTTCCATCCGGTCTCCCCTCAGCCCCGGACGCTCAAGTGAAAACAAACCAAGTTTGTCCAATATCTCCCCATAATTAACACCCTCCAAACCAGGCAACGTCCCGTTCAACCTCCTCTGCACCCTCTTCAAAGCCTCCGCCTCCTTCTGGGAGTGTGGCGACCAGAACTGGGCGCAGTGCGGCCTAACCCGCGGCACGTGGACTGCAGCGGGTTCAAGGCGGCAGCTCACCCCACTGATGCACGTCAATCGAACACAAGACACGAGGCTTCGGTAACTGAAGGCTTTTATCGCCTAACAATGGAACTACTAGAACGTAAGTACACCACCCCAGACTGACGAGGTCCCGCCCGAGCAGGGGGTCTTATACCTCTCCCAGGAGGCGGAGCCCGACTGGGATGTGCCACAACAGCAACAACCACAGGTGTATTAATCCCACCCTAGCCCAACAACAACATTAGAACAATCCCACAGTGGGAGCACCCTAGCCCAACAACAACATTAGAACAATCCCACAGTGGGAACCAACGATGGTTCACCACACCCCCCACCTTCTCAAGGGGCAACTCGGGACGGGTAATAAATGCCGGCCCAGCCGGCGACGCCCACGTCCCACGACTGATTTTTAAAACTAAGTCACCAGTAACAAAACAGGACTGAGGAGAAATAGATGGTGTTTTTTTAAAATTTATTAATACAGAACTTTCTGAGAAGGTACATCAATCTGATAAGAATTACCAGTGAAATATAGCACGCAGAGAATGTCCAATATATATATATATATTTGATATAGGAATATAAACAGACCAAGACACAGAAAAATCAATCCTTCAGGTGGGTGCAATATTAAAGGTGTTATCTTGGACAGAGTACCAGGTGACATGGTGAGGAGAATGTTTTAAACAGTGGGAGCTGTATGAATATTTCCTATAGGTTTCGGGTGACCGGCTGATGCTCTACCCGTGCTAATCAGTGCTTTGAGCATGCTATTGGCAAGGCTGGTGGGTAGACATCTCACAGAATAACATGCTCTGTACGCAATAGGAAATGAAAGCTCTTATTGCTATTGTTGGCGACGGGTGATGGGGTGGGGGCCTTTAATCGATTGGCCACTTGGCCCCCTGTGAATGCCAGGCCTGAGGCAGTGACCCCGGCCAAAGGTCGCCTGGAAATAAAAATAACTGCTGCTCTACTGGAGGTGGATCTGCCCCTTTAACGCTGCCCCTCCCTCTCCCTCCACGCGCTGATTGGGAGGGTCTGAGATCACACCTAACATCTAACCCAGTTTCAACAGTCTGTGATTGTCCAGCACTCCTGTGTGAACAGTACTGGATTCATCGCAATCCCACCACCCTCCTCACAATCCCGCAGCCTCAGTCCTTTTGTAAACACCCCTTAACTCTCTAACTGCCAGGGGCTCAATGCTGTATCCCTCCCCACTGCCCTTTAACACAGCACACTGCCCTTTATTGGAGGGAACACTATGATGGATCATAATGAAATGATAAACTGTCTGATATGAATACTCTCTCTGGTTTCATACTGAAGGAACAGGACAGGACACCAGGGGAGAGGCCTGGTGCGTTTAGTTCATAGAATCCCTACGGTGCAGAAGGAGGACATTCGGCCCATCGAGCCTGCACCGACCACAATCCCACCCACACCTTATTCCCATCCCCCTGACACTAAGGGCCAATTTAGCATGGTCAATCCATCTAACCTGCATGCCTTTCGGACTGTGGGAGGAAACCGGAGCACCCGGAGGAAACCCACGCAGACACGGGGAGAATGTGCAGACTCCGCACAGACAGTGACCCAAGCCGGGAATCGAACCCGGGTCCCTGGCGCTGTGAGGCAGCAGCGCTAACCACTGTGCTACCGTGCAATGGTGAAGGAGAAAGTAGTGGGACACAGAACTGTCTGGAATTTGATAATTTCCACCCCAAAGTATCAGGAGAAACTGGCGGGGAGAGGAATTCATTCAGAATCCTACATTCAGGAATTGTGTGTTTGGATTGGAAAATTATTTGGGAAGCTGGGAGAGAGAAATGAGGAATGTCCTTTCCGTTTAAATAGAGAGAGGGCGTCTTGGGACAGGCGTTGGTAATTGATTGGGGGATGGAGAGAGATTAGGGATAAGGGTTTAGGATCTCTGGTGGGATGTGACAGGATCTATACTGGGCATTGAGTGAGGATGAGGGTGCGGGTGAGGGTGCGGGCGAGGGTGCGGGCGAGAGTGCCGGCGAGAGTGCCGGCGAGAGTGCCGGCGAGAGTGCGGGCGAGGATGTGGGCGAGGGTGCGGGCGAGGGTGCGGGCGAGGGTGCGGGCGAGGGTGCGGGCGAGAGTGCGGGCGAGGGTGCGGGCGAGAGTGCGGGCGAGGGTGCGGGCGAGGGTGCGGGCGAGGGTGCGGGCGAGAGTGCGGGCGAGAGTGCGGGCGAGAGTGCCGGCGAGGGTGCCGGCGAGAGTGCGGGCGAGAGTGCGGGCGAGGGTGCGGGCGAGAGTGCGGGCGAGAGTGCGGGCGAGAGTGCGGGCGAGAGTGCGGGCGAGAGTGCGGGCGAGAGTGAGGGCAAGAGTGCGGGCGAGAGTGCGGGCGAGAGTGCGGGCGAGAGTGCGGGCGAGAGTGAGGGCAAGAGTGCGGGCGAGAGTGCGGGCGAGAGTGCGGGCGAGAGTGCGGGCGAGAGTGCGGGCGAGAGTGCGGGCGAGAGTGCGGGCGAGAGTGAGGGCAAGAGTGAGGGCGAGAGTGAGGGCGAGAGTGAGGGCGAGATGTACATTGATCACTTTGAGAAGGAGAAGTCAGGCTATTTTCTCAATATCGAGGGGCCCGGGAGTGATTGGGTGTGACATTAAAAGGCAGTGTCGGGTGATGAGTAATCAGAAAGTTAGTGAAACATCAGCCTTTATCTCGAGGGCCAGGATTCTCACATTCCAGCTGGACACAGGCTTGGTCAGACGCTATTGGTTCAGGACACTGTGCCTCAGAATGGCTTTGGCCTTCATTTTTAATGTCCAATCCAGGGAACTGAATATCCGCCTCAGGCCGGGGGGGCTGCACACAGCACGGGGCAGTGTTCCTGATACCCTGACACAATCCACAAACTGCACTTTGAACCACTCAGACACACACCTGCCTGTCCAGTCCAGACCGGTTCCAGTGAGAGTCCATTCCAGTCCAGCCCCAGTCAGATTCCAATGAGTGACCACTCTGGTTCCAGTGAGTGTCCAGTTCGGTTCCAGTGAGTGTCCAGTTCGGTTCCAGTGAGTGTCCAGTTCGGTTCCAGTGAGAGTCCAGTCCGGTTCCAGTGAGAGTCCAGTTCGGTTCCAGTGAGTGTCCAGTCCGGTTCCAGTGAGAGTCCAGTTCGGTTCCAGTGAGAGTCCAGTCCGGCCTGGTCAGTGAGTGTGTGGATTGGGTGAGCAGTGAGGTGATGGTGTGGTTAATCTGATCCGTGTGTGACAGTCCACTCTGCAGGATACAACACGGTCTGGACTTTCCCCCAACTGAACACAACCACAATCTTCTTCCAATACTGGAACACTGTCCCTTTAACTGAGGTACAGGGACCCTTTAATACAGTGACACTGCCCCTTTAATAGCAGGTAGTGTGTCAAACACATCCTAATACTGGAGTAAGTGGCAGCATTCTCTGCTCAGTTCTGTCCTCAGGCAACTTTTCAGAATATTTTTTGAAATGTTTTTGTCCCAGTTCAGATCTTTTTGAGGTCCAGCAGTCCCACAGCAATGGGGAGGGGGAGCTGGCGATGGAGGTTACTGCTCGCTGTGGGGTGGGGGGAGGAGGAGGGTGTGGGGGGGGGGGGGGTGGGTCAGAATGACAGTGATTCCCATCACAGTCGAATAGCCTGCTGACATTTAAATAGTTGGGGCTGGCTCTGCCCTATGAGAAGCAAATGCCACCCCTACCCCCTTCCCCAGAGAGAGTTAGCACCTTCAGGAGAGGAGGGCAGGAGGAATGGGGGGGAAGGCGGGGGGGGGGGGGGGGGGGGGGGGAAGAAGATATCAGTTCCAATCTGCTGAGGACATCCTAATATTAATAGCCGATATCATTCCGACTGTTGAAGCTCCAACGCCCGTCATCCTTTCGAGACAGGGAGGTGGCTGGAGGTTTCCCCAGAGAGTTAGGCTGGGGTTAATTCACTTCTCAAATATCTGCAAGTGTTCAGCTCCCAGGTTAAGGTGTGCACTGTGCTCCAGTTAGAAACTCTGCCAGCAGGGAGCAGCACTGAGCCAGCTGGTGACAGAGCTCAGGGAGTGCACTCCCTCCCACACACACACACACACACACACAATGGGGTTCAACATCTTCCTATTCCCCAGCCAGGGGGAGGAGGGGGGGGGGGGGGAATTAAAACCCTGCCCCTCGCCCCCCTCCCCCCAACATGTTTTAGTGTGGCTCACATCTCCCACCCTAACCCTTCCCCCGAGTCAGTGCCGAACATTGTCCTCATCTGTACCCGTGCCGAAGATGGAACACACTCTGGGTGGGCAGCGGGTGTGAGGGGCAAATCTTGTAGCACCAAGAGTGGGGGCAGCTAAACGGGCCAGTACCCCGAAATCAGTACCCGGAAAATCCAGGAGGCTGTGTCTCTAACAAACAGCATTGAGGATTTGCCCCTTCTGTCCCTCTGGCTGCTTGGGAAGGGGGAGTCCGAGCGGGGGGGGGGGGGGTGGGGGGGGGGTTGGGGAGAGGGGGTTATCAGGCCGGGCTGGGGGGTCCCGCGAGCAGGCTCAGGAAAGTCCTCACACTCGGGCCACATATTTGGCTCCTGGCTCCTCGGGCCGCCCCCGTGAGAGAGAAAATCACAGAGCGAGAGAGAGAGAGGGAATGAAAGAGGAGAATGAGAGAGAAAATAAGTAAGGGAGACGGAGAGAGAGGGGAGAAAAGAAGGAGTGAGTTTGTGCATGAGCACTGGGCCACAGGCTCTGAATGGAAACCTTAGGCAACCTCACAGCAAAACAAAGCCCATCCAGAAACAAAATCACAAGAGCTGCAACCTTGGCCAATAACTTAGTGAGAGGGAGAGAGGCTCGATAAATATTCCCCTTTCCCATATAAATATCCTTGATTAATTGATGATACTAAGATGTCGGCTCCCAGGAAAGGGCTTCTAGCACCAACAGAAACTGTTGTACATCTTACTGAGGGCCTGTGGATGGAGCGGGAGTGAGCACTGGCCTAAAGAGTCCTGTCTCAGTGTGGCGGAGGAGGCCTCGGGCCTACACAAAGGCTTCGTGTTTGGAGCTGCCGTTGATTTTCATGAAGAGTTTGGCATCTTCAGCTTTCCGCAGTTTCTGCTTCTTCAGCTGCTGTCTGTAGAAGAGCAGGTAAGCAGGCAGACAGAATCCCAGCATACTGACTCCCAGCAAACCAACATTCACCTGCGGGGAAAGGAACACACACCATCAGCACATACTACTTCACCAACTCACAGCAAGGGAATCCTCAAACCAAACACACCACAATTCAATTTGATTTATTATTGTCACATGTATTAATAATAGTGAAAAGTATTGTTCCTTGCGCGCTATACAGACAAAGCATACCGTTCATAGAGAAGGAAACGAGAGAGTGCAGAATGTAGTGTTACAGTCATAGCTAGGGTGTAGAGAAAGATCAACTTAATGCAAGGTAAGTGTGGTGAACCATAGATGGTTATCACTATGGGTACTTGTACATATGTTACTCTTGTTACTGTTGGGGTTAGGGTTGGGGTGTTCCACCTGTTGGTATTGTTCTGTGGTACACTCCGGTTGGCTCCGCCTTCCTATAGGAGTATAAAGGTCACTGCACTTCCTAGTGACCCTTTAGTCTGGGATTGTATTGTTAAGCAGTGTGCTCTATTCTTGTTGCTAATAAAAGCCTTTATTTCCCCGGTATGATCCAGCCTCCCGAGTGAATTAATCGCACATCAATTTTATTAGCAACAATTTTTGTTTTGGAAAACAAAAACATGGAGCAGATGTTAAAACCCGATCGGCTAACCTTAGATCCGCGTGCCGCGGGAGCGTCGAACACTTTCGACCATTGGTTGAAGTGTTTTCAGGATTATATCGACGCCTCAACAGCAGTCCAAAACGACGCCGACAGATTGCGGGTCCTCCAGGCAAGGGTGAGCGACACTGCGTATGCAACAATCCGTGATTCCCAAGACTACAAAGAGGCCATCGAATTACTCAAGAAGCTGTACCATAAACCGCCAAACGAGATTCATGCTCGGCACCTACTAGCCACTCGACGGCGGCAGCCCGGCGAAACGACGGGACAGTACCTGCGCGAACTTCAGCAGCTAGCCAGAGCCTGCAATTGCAAGTCAGTGTCGGCTACTCAATACACTAACGATCTGATCCGAGATGCGTTCGTGGCGGGAATCGGCTCATCCTATATTCGCCTGCGGCTGCGAGAGCAGGGTAACTTGGACCTAGCTAAGACGGTGGAATTGGCTGATGTGATGGAAACGGCCTCCAGAAGTCTTGAAACTTACCCCACCGACCACGTGGGAACATCGTGGCAAGTACAGCCACCGACTAAACTCTACCCAGCGGCTCCTAGGAACTGCGCGATCGTGCTTTCAACCTCGGACCTGACGGCGGCGGCAGCTCCAGGAGGCCCACGGTGCTATTTCTGTGGATTGGCGAAGCACCCTCGTCAGCGATGTCCAGCCAGAACGGTATTTTGCTCTGCTTGTCGGAAGAAAGGGCACTATGCTAAAGTGTGCCGAGCGAAGCCCCCTTCGAAGCCAAGCTGTGCTGCGTGTGACTCCCCAGGATCCGTCTCCTCGTCTCCAGCTTCGTCGAGGTCTTCAACCACGTGTGATTCACGGGCGCCGCCATTCCTGATGACGACGACGCAAGACACGTGCGACCTGCGGGTGCCGCCACTTTCAATGCCATCGACCACGTGCGATCCATGGGCGCAGCCATTTTGGTCGACACCGGCCGCAGACGACCAGCAGGGGTCCTCATCATCGACCATCTCAGCTGCCTGCAGTTGCACTCGGGATCCAACAGTGGCGTCAATCATCCTGGACCAGGCCAAGCCTCACAGACTCGACAAGTCCATGATGGACATAGAGGTAAACGGACGCCTAATACATTGTCTGTTTGACAGCGGGCGCACGGAGAGTTTCATTCATCCGGATACCGTGAAGCGGTGCGCTCTCCGAGTACAAACTGTCAGGCAGACAATCTCGATGGCGTCGAGGTCCCGATCTGTTACCGTTCTTGGGAGCTGCGTGGTAACTCTAACGGTGCGGGGCACAGTTTATGAGAACTTCAGGCTCCTCGTGTTACCGCACCTTTGCGCTCCGGTACTCCTGGGACTAGACTTTATGGTCCACCTGAGGAGTGTGACCCTGCAGTACGATGGGCCACTCCCTCCACTTTCAGTGGGAGAACAGCAGCCTCCAAATTGCCCAGCGCGCTCCACGTGCAGTCTCTCGACACTCAAAATTACCCCACCTTCTTTATTTGAAAATCTCGTGCCAGGCTGCAAGCCCATCGCAACTGAGAGCAGGCGTTACAGCGCTGAGGATCAGATCTTTATTCGATCTGAGGTTCAGCGGCTCCTCAGGGAAGGGATCATTCAACCGAGCACTAGCCCATGGAGAGCGCAAGTCGTGGTGGTTAAGACTGGAGACAAGCCCCGGATGGTCATAGACTATAGTCAGACCATTAATAGGTACACGCAGCTGGACGCGTACCCTCTCCCGCGCATATCTGACATGGTCAACCAGATTGCGCAGTACCGAGTGTTCTCCACCATCGACTTGAAGTCAGCCTACCACCAGCTTCCCATTCGCCCAGAGGACCGAAAATACACGGCCTTTGAGGCGGATGGCCATCTCTACCACTTCTTAAGGGTCCCTTTTGGCGTCACTAATGGGGTCTCGGTCTTCCAGCGTGAGATGGACCGAATGGTGGACCAAAACGGGCTACGGGCTACCTTCCCGTACCTGGACAACGTCACTATCTGCGGCCATGACCAGCAGGACCACGACGCCAACCTCCTGAAGTTTTTACGCACTGCGTCTCGCCTGAATCTGACCTATAACAGGGAGAAGTGTGTATTCAGCAAGCACCGCCTAGCAATCCTCGGATACGTGGTGGAAAACGGGGTCATCGGCCTCGATCCAGACCGTATGCGTCCCCTCCTTGAACTTCCCCTACCCACTAGCATCAAAGCACTGAGAAGATGCTTTGGCTTCTTCTCGTATTACGCACAGTGGGTTCCCAATTACGCGGACAAAGCCCGTCCGCTCATAAAGTCTACCTCTTTTCCCCTGACAGCAGAGGCTCGCTTAGCCTTTGAAGGGATAAAAGCCGACATCGCGAAAGCCACGATGCACGCTGTTGATGAGTCCATCCCCTTTCAGGTGGAGAGTGATGCATCTGATTTCGCCCTGGCCGCCACTCTTAACCAGGCAGTCAGGCCCGTCGCCTTTTTCTCTCGCACCCTCCAAGGCCCTGAAATTCGGCACTCCTCTGTGGAAAAAGAGGCTCAGGCCATTGTGGAGGCCGTACGGCATTGGTGCCATTATTTGGCTGGAAAACGATTTACCCTGCTCACGGACCAGCGGTCCGTGGCGTTCATGTTCAACAACACGTTAAGGGGTAAAATTAAGAATGATAAAATCTTGAGGTGGAGAATCGAACTCTCCACCTACAACTATGATATCATGTACCGTCCGGGGAAGCTCAATGAGCCCTCAGATGCCCTGTCGCGTGGAACATGTGCCAGTGTGCAGGAGGACCGGTTATAGGCCCTCCACAATGATCTCTGCCATCCGGGGATCACTCGGCTCTTCCATTTTGTAAAGGCCCGGAATCTGCCCCACTCCATAGAGGATGTCAGGTCGATAACTCGAAGCTGCCAGGTATGTGCTGAATGCAAGCCGCACTTCTACCGACCTGACAGGGCACACCTCATTAAGGCCACTCGCCCTTTTGAACGACTGAGTGTTGATTTCAAGGGCCCCCTTCCTTCGACAGATCGGAATGTGTACTTCCTCAACGTGGCTGACGAGTACTCCCGATTCCCTTTTGCCATTCCCTGTTCTGACATGTCCGCTGCCACGGTTATCAAAGCCCTGCGGGATCTCTTTACCCTGTTCGGTTACCCCAGTTATATCCACAGTGATAGGGGTTCGTCGTTTATGAGCGACGACTTGAGGCAATACCTGCTCTCCAAAGGAATTGCCTCAAGTAGGACTACGAGTTACAACCCCAGGGGTAACGGACAGGTCGAAAGAGAAAACGCTACAGTCTGGAAGGCTGTCTTACTGGCGTTGAGGTCTAGGGGTCTTCCAGTCTCCCGTTGGCAAGAGGTACTTTCTGATGCGCTCCATTCAATCCGGTCCCTCCTGTGTACGGCAACCAATGCTACCCCACATGAGCGGATGTTTACCTTCCCTAGGAAGTCTTCCTCTGGGCCCTCACTGCCGTCTTGGTCGACGTACTCAGGACCTGTCCTCCTGCGGCGGCATGTTAGGGCCCGCAAGTCCGACCCTTTGGTTGAACAGGTCCATCTCCTCCACGCCAACCCTCAATATGCCTATGTGGCATATCCTGACGGGCGAGAGGACACGGTCTCTATCTGAGATCTGGCGCCTGCAGGGAACCTGGAAACCCCCGTCGCTCCCGCACCCCTGGTTAGGGTTCCTTTGCCCATTCTCTCCCCTCCTGACACGGCGCGGGCAGCATCGGGACCTCCACTTAATCCTCTTACTCCCGTGTACAGCTTGCCTGAGTCCAGGAGATTGTCGCCACCTCGAGGTCCACCCGTCCGCGAGGAACTGGAGGAGTCACTGGACACCACCTTGGAGAGAGGGACACCACGGTCACCAGAACCGGCGCTACCGCCAGTGTTGAGGAGGTCGCAGAGACGGTGCGGACCTCCGATACGACTGAACTTGTGAATATATGGACAGTTCGTGCTGTTTTTTTTGCTCCACCGGCCTTTGTTTTTAAAGGAGGGGTGAATGTGGTGAACCATAGATGGTTATCACTATGGGTACTGAACCATAGATGGTGATCACTATGGGTACTTGTACATATGTTACTGTTGGGGTTAGGGTTGGGGTGTTCCACCTGTTGGTATTGTTCTGTGGTACACTCCGGTTGGCTCCGCCTTCCTATAGGAGTATAAAGGTCACTGCACTTCCTAGTGACCCTTTAGTCTGGGATTGTATTGTTAAGCAGTATGCTCTATTCTTGTTGCTAATAAAAGCCTTTATTTCCCGGGTACGATCCAGCCTCCCGAGTGAATTAATCGCGCATCAGTAAGCCCATTCAAAAGTCTGACAGCAGCAGGGAAGAAGCTGTTCTTGAGTTGTGACCTCAGGCTTTTGTATCTTTTTCCCGATGGAAGAAGTTGGAAGAGAGAATGTCCGGGGTGAGTGGGGTCATTATTTAGGCTGGCATCTTGGACAGGTGACAAAAAGTGACATCAGTTTTAAAGGAAGGTCTTCCAGGAGGAGGAAGAGAGAGCAGTGGAGAGGTTTAGGGAGAGACTCCAGAGCTTAGGCCTCCAGGCAACTGAAGGCACTGCTGCCACGGGTGGAGTGATGGGAATCGGGAATGCTCAAAGGTCAGAAGTAGAGGAACGCACAGATCTCGGAGATTTATGGGGCAAGAGGATCTGGAGGAGATTAGAGAGATAGGGATCCAATGCTGTGCTGTACCTGTCCTGGGAGTGTTTGATGGGGACAGTGTAGAGGGAGCTTTACTCTGTATCTAACCCCGTGCTGTACCTGTCCTGGGAGTGTTTGATGGGGACAGTGTAGAGGGAGCTTTACTCTGTATCTAACCCCGTGCTGTACCTGTCCTGGGAGTGTTTGATGGGGACAGTGTCGAGGGAGCTTTACTCTGTATCTAACCCCGTGCTGTACCAGTCCTGGGAGTGTTTGATGGGGACAGTGTAGAGGGAGCTTTACTCTGTATCTAACCCCGTGCTGTACCTGTCCTGGGAGTGTTTGATGGGGACAGTGTAGAGGGAGCTTTACTCTGTATCTAACCCCGTGCTGTACCTGTCCTGGGAGTGTTTGATGGGGACTGTGTAGAGGGAGCTTTACTCTGTATCTAACCCTGTGCTGTACCTGTCCTGGGAGTGTTTGATGGGGACTGTGTAGAGGGAGCTTTACTCTGTATCTAACCCCGTGCTGTACCTGTCCTGGGAGTGTTTGATGGGGGACAGTGTAGAGGGAGCTTTACTCTGTATCTAACCCCGTGCTGTACCTGTCCTGGGAGTGTTTGATGGGGGACAGTGTAGAGGGAGCTTTACTCTGTATCTAACCCCGTGCTGTACCTGTCCTGCGAGTGTTTGATGGGGACAGTGTCCAGGGCGAGTTTTACTATTTCTTACCCAGAGAGGGTCGCCTTCCAGTGGTCCCATCATGGCGAGGAAGAGGGGTTGTTGGAGCAGTGCAAAGAGAGCGCTGATGAGTGACTGCATTCCCGTTAAACTCCCGAACTGTGTGGAGGGATATCTGGAACAGAGAAAAACAACTTCAGCAGCTGGGAATGAGGTGAATGGAGTTTCCACAGGAGTGGGAACCCACTGGACTTGAAATATCCGAGTGAACCGCAAACCCCCAAACGTTACCCGGATATTTACCCAAGCCTCAATGAAACAGGACAGAGAATATACCTTCACAACAAGCATGCCCAGAGTGAGGCCCCGCCCCGAGCCAGGACCCCACCCAGAGCCAGGACCCCGCCCTGAGCCAGAGCCCCGCCCCGAGCCAGGACCCCGCCCCGAGCCCCGCCCCGAGCCAGGACCCCGCCCCGAGCCCCGCCCCGAGCCAGGACCCCGCCCCGAGCCCCGCCCCGAGCCAGGGCCCCGCCCCGAGCCAGGGCCCCGCCCCGAGCCAGAGCCCCGCCCCGAGCCAGAGCCCCGCCCCGAGTCCCGCCCCGAGCCAGAGCCCCGCCCCGAGCCAGAGCCCCGCCCCGAGTCCCGCCCCGAGCCAGAGCCCCGCCCCGAGCCAGGGCCCCGCCCCGAGCCAGGGCCCCGCCCCGAGCCAGGGCCCCGCCCCGAGCCAGGGCCCCGCCCCGAGCCAGAACCCGCCCCGAGCCCCGCCCCGAGCCAGGGCCCCGCCCCGAGCCCCGCCCCGAGCCAGGGCCCCGCCCTGAGCCAGAGCCCCGCCCCGAGCGATGCCCCACCCAGAGCGAGGGGCCCCGCCCCAAGCCAGGACCCCGCCCCGAGCCCGGCCCCGAGCCAGGGCCCCGCCCCAAGCCCCGCCCCGAGCCAGGACCCCGCCCCGAGCCCCGCCCCGAGCCAGGGCCCCGCCCCGAGCCAGGACCCCGCCCCGAGCCAGAGCCCCACCCCGAGTCCCGCCCCGAGCCAGGGCCCCGCCCTGAGCGATGCCCCGCCCAGAGTGAGGGGCCCCGCCCAGAGCAAGGGCCATGCCCAGAGAGATGGGGCCCCAGAGTGAGGGCCCCGCCCCGAGCGATGCCCCGCCCAGAGCAAGGGCCCCGCCCAGAGGGCCCCGCCCAGGGCGAGGGTCCCTCCCCTCCCCGGTATCCGGGCAGCAGAGGGCGCATGCAGATCTGATTGATGATTGGTTACTCACACAGCAGCATAGAGACCACCCACGGCCGAGTGAATGAAACCTCGAACAATGGTGTGAAGAATGAAGGAGAGAATCTGCAAAGAACACGGCACAGTGAGGAAAATCCCCCACACTCACCCCCCCCACCAACCCCGACCCCCCGGGGACAAATCCCCCACATTCACCACCCCCACCAACCCCGACCCCCCGGGGACAAATCCCCCACATTCACCACCCCCACCAACCCCGACCCCCCGGGGACAAATCCCCCACACTCACCCCCCCCACCAACCCCGACCCCCGGGGACAAATCCCCCACATTCACCCCCCCACCACAACCCCGACCCCCCGTGGACAAATCCCCCACATTCACCCCCCCCACCAACCCCGACCCCCCGGGGACAAATCCCCCACATTCACCACCCCCACCAACCCCGACCCCCCCGGGGACAAATCCCCCACACTCACCCCCCCCACCAACCCCAACCCCCCGGGGACAAATCCCCCACACTCACCCCCCCCACCAACCCCGACCCCCCGGGGACAAATCCCCCACACTCACCCCCCCCACCAACCCCGACCCCCCGGGGACAAATCCCCCACACTCACCCCCCCCACCAACCCCAACCCCCCGGGGACAAATCCCCACATCACCCCCCCCACCAACCCCGACCCCCGGGGACAAATCCCCCACATTCACCACCCCCACCAACCCGACCCCCCGGGGACAAATCCCCCACATTCACCCCCCCCACCAACCCCAACCCCCCGGGGACAAATCCCCCACATTCACCCCCCCACCAACCCTGACCCCCAGGGACAAATCCCCCACATTCACCCCCCCCACCAACCCCAACCCCCCGGGGACAAATCCCCCACATTCCCCCTCCCCCCCCACAAACCCCAACCCCCCGGGGACAAATCCCCCACATTCACCCCCCCCACCAACCCCGACCCCCCGGGGACAAATCCCC